>NW_024381070.1:0-39190 GCF_016835505.1 Polypterus senegalus | reverse complement strand
TGAGTTTCACTCAACTTCAGTTTTGCCCAATGCAAGTCAATGGGATTTCAAAAGTGAGTTTGAGATGTTGAAGTGCACTTTGAAAAACAGTTGGGAAACCATCCAAACAGTTCTTAACCATAAGGGTACTGGGGATTTCATCATTTAGAACTGCTTTTACCAGAGTATTTTGACTTTACACAGCGTTAGAGTTGAAGGTAACCTTATTTCACCATAACGCGTTTCAGGGCCTGAAATTCACTTTGTGTACACATGTGTGACGCCTTGTTTTCCACCAGGAAACTGTTCAAAACAGTTCATTTCTGTAAAAACTATGTCAGATGTGTTTCAAGTGGTTTCACAACATAGAAGTTAAGACTCATTGAGTTTCACTCAACTTCAGTTTTGTCCAATGCAAGTCAATGGGGATTTCAAAAGTGAGTTTGAGATGTTGAAGTGCACTTTGAAAAACAGTTGGGAAACCATCAAACAGTTCTTAACCATAAGGGTACTGGGGATTTCATCATTTAGAACTGCTTTTACCATAGTATTTTGACTTTACACAGCGTTAGAGTTGAAGGTAACCTTATTTCACCATAACGCGTTTCAGGGCCTGAAATTCACTTTGTGTACACATGTGTGACGCCTTGTTTTCCACCAGGAAACTGTTCAAAACAGTTCATTTCTGTAAAAACTATGTCGCAGATGTGTTTCAAGTGGTTTCACAACATAGAAGTTAAGACTCATTAAATTTAACTCAACTTCAGTTTTGCCCAATGCAACTCAATAGGAATTTCAAAAGTGAGTTTGAGATGTTGAAGTGCACTTTGAAAAACAGTTGGGAAACCATCAAACAGTTCTTAACCATAAGGGTACTGGGGATTTCATCATTTAGAACTGCTTTTACCAGAGTATTTTGACTTTACACAGCGTTAGAGTTGAAGGTAACCTTATTTCACCATAGCGCGTTTCAGGGCCTGAAAATTCACTTTGTGTACACATGTGTGACGCCTTGTTTTCCACCAGGAAACTGTTCAAAACAGTTCATTTCTGTAAAAACTATGTCGCAGATGTGTTTCAAGTGGTTTCACAACATAGAAGTTAAGACTCATTGAGTTTCACTCAACTTCAGTTTTGCCCAATGCAAGTCAATGGGGATTTCAAAAGTGAGTTTGAGATGTTGAAGTGCACTTTGAAAAACAGTTGGGAAACCATCAAACAGTTCTTAACCATAAGGGTACTGGGGATTTCATCATTTAGAACTGCTTTTACCAGAGTATTTTGACTTTACACAGCGTTAGAGTTGAAGGTAACCTTATTTCACCATAACAGCGTTTCAGGGCCTGAAAATCACTTTGTGTACACATGTGTGACGCCTTGTTTTCCACCAGGAAACTGTTCAAAACAGTTCATTTCTGTAAAAAACTATGTCGCAGAATGTGTTTCAAGTGGTTTCACAACATAGAAGTTAAGACTCATTGAGTTTCACTCAACTTCAGTTTTGCCCAATGCAAGTTAATGGGGATTTCAAAAGTGAGTTTGAGATGTTGAAGTGCACTTTGAAAAACAGTTGGGAAACCATCAACAGTTCTTAACCATAAGGGTACTGGGGATTTCATCATTTAGAACTGTTTTTACCAGAGTATTTTGACTTTACACAGCGTTAGAGTTGAAGGTAACCTTATTTCACCATAGCGCGTTTCAGGGCCTGAATTTCACTTTGTGTACACATGTGTGACGCCTTGTTTTCCACCAGGAAACTGTTCAAAACAGTTCATTTCTGTAAAAACTATGTCGCAGATGTGTTTCAAGTGGTTTCACAACATAGAAGTTAAGACTCATTAAATTTAACTCAACTTCAGTTTTGCCCAATGCAACTCAATAGGAATTTCAAAAGTGAGTTTGAGATGTTGAATTGCACTTTGAAAAACAGTTGGGAAACCATCAAACAGTTCTTAACCATAAGGGTACTGGGGATTTCATCATTTAGAACTGCTTTTACCAGAGTATTTTGACTTTACACAGCGTTAGAGTTGAAGGTAACCTTATTTCACCATAACGCGTTTCAGGGCCTGAAAATCACTTTGTGTACACATGTGTGACGCCTTGTTTTCCACCAGGAAACTGTTCAAAACAGTTCATTTCTGTAAAAACTATGTCACAGATGTGTTTCAAGTGGTTTCACAACATAGAAGTTAAGACTCATTGAGTTTCACTCAACTTCAGTTTTGTCCATTGCAACTCAATGGGGATTTCAAAAGTGAGTTTGAGATGTTGAAGTGCACTTTGAAAAACAGTTGGGAAACCATCAAACAGTTCTTAACCATAAGGGTACTGGGGATTTCATCATTTAGAACTGCTTTTACCAGAGTATTTTGACTTTACACAGCGTTAGAGTTGAAGGTAACCTTATTTCACCATAAGCGTTTCAGGGCCTGAAAATAACTTTGTGTACACATGTGTGACGCCTTGTTTTCCACCAGGAAACTGTTCAAAACAGTTCATTTCTGTAAAAACTATGTCGCAGATGTGTTTCAAGTGGTTTCACAACATAGCAGTTAAGACTCATTGAGTTTCACTCAACTTCAGTTTTGCCCAATGCAAGTCAATAGGGATTTCAAAAGTGAGTTTGAGATGTTGAAGTGCACTTTGAAAAACAGTTGGGAAACCATCCAAACAGTTCTTAACCATAAGGGTACTGGGGATTTCATCATTTAGAACTGCTTTTACCAGAGTATTTTGACTTTACACAGCGTTAGAGTTGAAGGTAACCTTATTTCACCATAACACGTTTCAGGGCCTGAAAACAACTTTGTGTACACATGTGTGACGCCTTGTTTTCCACCAGGAAACTGTTCAAAACAGTTCATTTCTGTAAAAACTATGTCACAGATGTGTTTCAAGTGGTTTCACAACATAGAAGTTAAGACTCATTGAGTTTCACTCAACTTCAGTTTTGTCCATTGCAAGTTAATGGGGATTTCAAAAGTGAGTTTAAGATGTTGAAGTGCACTTTGAAAAACAGTTGGGAAACCATCAAACAGTTCTTAACCATAAGGGTACTGGGGATTTCATCATTTAGAACTGTTTTTACCATAGTATTTTGACTTTACACAGCGTTAGAGTTGAAGGTAACCTTATTTCACCATAACGCGTTTCAGGGCCTGAAAATTCACTTTGTGTACACATGTGTGACGCCTTGTTTTCCACCAGGAAACTGTTCAAAACAGTTCATTTCTGTAAAAACTATGTCACAGATGTGTTTCAAGTGGTTTCACAACATAGAAGTTAAGACTCATTAAATTTAACTCAACTTCAGTTTTGCCCAATGCAACTCAATGGGGATTTCAAAAGTGAGTTTGAGATGTTGAAGTGCACTTTGAAAAACAGTTGGGAAACCATCAAACAGTTCTTAACCATAAGGGTACTGGGGATTTCATCATTTAGAACTGCTTTTACCAGAGTATTTTGACTTTACACAGCGTTAGAGTTGAAGGTAACCTTATTTCACCATAACGTTTCAGGGCCTGAAATTCACTTTGTGTACACATGTGTGACGCCTTGTTTTCCACCAGGAAACTGTTCAAAACAGTTCATTTCTGTAAAAAACTATGTCGCAGATGTGTTTTAAGTGGTTTCACAACATAGAAGTTAAGACTCATTAAATTTAACTCAACTTCAGTTTTTGCCCAATGCAACTCAATAGGAATTTCAAAAGTGAGTTTGAGATGTTGAATTGCACTTTGAAAAACAGTTGGGAAACCATCGAAACAGTTCTTAACCATAAGGGTACTGGGGATTTCATCATTTAGAACTGCTTTTACCAGAGTATTTTGACTTTACACAGCGTTAGAGTTGAAGGTAACCTTATTTCACCATAGCAGCGTTTCAGGGCCTGAAAATCACTTTGTGTACACATGTGTGACGCCTTGTTTTCCACCAGGAAACTGTTCAAAACAGTTCATTTCTGTAAAAAACTATGTCACAGATGTGTTTCAAGTGGTTTCACAACATAGAAGTTAAGACTCATTGAGTTTCACTCAACTTCAGTTTTGTCCAATGCAAGTCAATGGGGATTTCAAAAGTGAGTTTGAGATGTTGAAGTGCACTTTGAAAAACAGTTGGGAAACCATCAAACAGTTCTTAACCATAAGGGTACTGGGGATTTCATCATTTAGAACTGCTTTTACCAGAGTATTTTGACTTTACACAGCGTTAGAGTTGAAGGTAACCTTATTCACCATAACGCGTTTCAGGGCCTGAAAATAACTTTGTGTACACATGTGTGACGCCTTGTTTTCCACCAGGAAACTGTTCAAAACAGTTCATTTCTGTAAAAACTATGTCACAGATTTGTTTCAAGTGGTTTCACAACATAGAAGTTAAGACTCATTGAGTTTCACTCAACTTCAGTTTTGCCCAATGCAAGTCAATGGGGATTTCAAAAGTGAGTTTGAGATGTTGAAGTGCACTTTGAAAAACAGTTGGGAAACCATCAAACAGTTCTTAACCATAAGGGTACTGGGGATTTCATCATTTAGAACTGCTTTTACCAGAGTATTTTGACTTTACACAGCGTTAGAGTTGAAGGTAACCTTATTTCACCATAACGCGTTTCAGGGCCTGAAATTCACTTTGTGTACACATGTGTGACGCCTTGTTTTCCACCAGGAAACTGTTCAAAACAGTTCATTTCTGTAAAAAACTATGTCACAGATGTGTTTCAAGTGGTTTCACAACATAGAAGTTAAGACTCATTGAGTTTCACTCAACTTCAGTTTTGTCCATTGCAAGTTAATGGGGATTTCAAAAGTGAGTTTGAGATGTTGAAGTGCACTTTGAAAAACAGTTGGGAAACCATCCAAACAGTTCTTAACCATAAGGGTACTGGGGATTTCATCATTTAGAACTGCTTTTACCAGAGTATTTTGACTTTACACAGCGTTAGAGTTGAAGGTAACCTTATTTCACCATAGCAGCGTTTCAGGGCCTGAAATTCACTTTGTGTACACATGTGTGACGCCTTGTTTTCTACCAGGAAACTGTTCAAAACAGTTCATTTCTGTAAAAAACTATGTCAGATGTGTTTCAAGTGGTTTCACAACATAGAAGTTAAGACTCATTGAGTTTCACTCAACTTCAGTTTTGCCCAATGCAAGTCAATAGGAATTTCAAAAGTGAGTTTGAGATGTTGAAGTGCACTTTGAAAAACAGTTGGGAAACCATTAAACAGTTCTTAACCATAAGGGTACTGGGGATTTCATCATTTAGAACTGCTTTTACCAGAGTATTTTGACTTTACACAGCGTTAGAGTTGAAGGTAACCTTATTTCACCATAACAGCGTTTCAGGGCCTGAAAATACTTTGTGTACACATGTGTGACGCCTTGTTTTCCACCAGGAAACTGTTCAAAACAGTTCATTTCTGTAAAAACTATGTCACAGATGTGTTTCAAGTGGTTTCACAACATAGAAGTTAAGACTCATTGAGTTTCACTCAACTTCAGTTTTGTCCAATGCAAGTCAATGGGGATTTCAAAAGTGAGTTTGAGATGTTGAAGTGCACTTTGAAAAACAGTTGGGAAACCATCAAACAGTTCTTAACCATAAGGGTACTGGGGATTTCATTATTTCAGAACTGCTTTTACCAGAGTATTTTGACTTTACACAGCGTTAGAGTTGAAGGTAACCTTATTTCACCAT
The DNA here is from genome assembly GCF_016835505.1 of Polypterus senegalus. Classification (NCBI taxonomy): domain Eukaryota; kingdom Metazoa; phylum Chordata; class Cladistia; order Polypteriformes; family Polypteridae; genus Polypterus; species Polypterus senegalus. The sequence goes on along the minus strand of NW_024381070.1, from coordinate 33,508 downwards.
AAGCGTTTCAGGGCCTGAAATTTCTCTTTGTGTACACATGTGTGACGCCTTGTTTTCCACCAGGAAACTGTTCAAAACAGTTATTTCTGTAAAAACTATGTCACAGATGTGTTTCAAGTGGTTTCACAACATAGAAGTTAAGACTCATTGAGTTTCACTCAACTTCAGTTTTGCCCAATGCAAGTCAATAGGGGATTTCAAAAGTGAGTATGAGATGTTGAAGTGCACTTTGAAAAACAGTTGGGAAACCATCCAAACAGTTCTTAACCATAAGGGTACTGGGGATTTCATCATTTAGAACTGTTTTTACGATAGTATTTTGACTTTACACAGCGTTAGAGTTGAAGGTAACCTTATTTCACCATATCGCGTTTCAGGGCCTGAAATTCACTTTGTGTACACATGTGTGACGCCTTGTTTTCCACCAGGAAACTGTTCAAAACAGTTCATTTCTGTAAAAACTATGTCAGATGTGTTTCAAGTGGTTTCACAACATAGAAGTTAAGACTCATTAAATTTAACTCAACTTCAGTTTTGCCCAATGCAACTCAATAGGAATTTCAAAAGTGAGTTTGAGATGTTGAATTGCACTTTGAAAAACAGTGGGGAAACCATCAAACAGTTCTTAACCATAAGGGTACTGGGGATTTCATCATTTAGAACTGCTTTTACCAGAGTATTTTGACTTTACACAGCGTTAGAGTTGAAGGTAACCTTATTTCACCATAACGCGTTTCAGGGCCTGAAAATCACTTTGTGTACACATGTGTGACGCCTTGTTTTCCACCAGGAAACTGTTCAAAACAGTTCATTTCTGTAAAAACTATGTCACAGATGTGTTTCAAGTGGTTTCACAACATAGAAGTTAAGACTCATTGAGTTTCACTCAACTTCAGTTTTGCCCAATGCAAGTCAATGGGGATTTCAAAAGTGAGTTTGAGATGTTGAAGTGCACTTTGAAAAACAGTTGGGAAACCATCAAACAGTTCTTAACCATAAGGGTACTGGGGATTTCATCATTTAGAACTGCTTTTACCAGAGTATTTTGACTTTACACAGCGTTAGAGTTGAAGGTAACCTTATTTCACCATATCGCGTTTCAGGGCCTGAAATTCACTTTGTGTACACATGTGTGACGCCTTGTTTTCCACCAGGAAACTGTTCAAAACAGTTCATTTCTGTAAAAACTATGTCACAGATGTGTTTCAAGTGGTTTCACAACATAGAAGTTAAGACTCATTGAGTTTCACTCAACTTCAGTTTTGTCCATTGCAAGTTAATGGGGATTTCAAAAGTGAGTTTAAGATGTTGAAGTGCACTTTGAAAAACAGTTGGGAAACCATCAAACAGTTCTTAACCATAAGGGTACTGGGGATTTCATCATTTAGAACTGTTTTTACGATAGTATTTTGACTTTACACAGCGTTAGAGTTGAAGGTAACCTTATTTCACCATAATGCGTTTCAGGGCCTGAAATTCACTTTGTGTACACATGTGTGACGCCTTGTTTTCCACCAGGAAACTGTTCAAAACAGTTCATTTCTGTAAAAACTATGTCGCAGATGTGTTTCAAGTGGTTTCACAACATAGAAGTTAAGACTCATTAAATTTAACTCAACTTCAGTTTTGCCCAATGCAACTCAATAGGAATTTCAAAAGTGAGTTTGAGATGTTGAATTGCACTTTGAAAAACAGTTGGGAAACCATCAAAACAGTTCTTAACCATAAGGGTACTGGGGATTTCATCATTTAGAACTGCTTTTACCAGAGTATTTTGACTTTACACAGCGTTAGAGTTGAAGGTAACCTGAATTCACCATAACGCGTTTCAGGGCCTGAAAATTCACTTTGTGTACACATTTGTGACGCCTTGTTTTCCACCAGGAAACTGTTCAAAACAGTTCATTTCTGTAAAAACTATGTCTCAGATGTGTTTCAAGTGGTTTCACAACATAGAAGTTAAGACTCATTGAGTTTCACTCAACTTCAGTTTTGTCCATTGCAACTCAATGGGGATTTCAAAAGTGAGTTTGAGATGTGAAGTGCACTTTGAAAAACAGTTGGGAAACCATCAAAACAGTTCTTAACCATAAGGGTACTGGGGATTTCATCATTTAGAACTGCTTTTACCAGAGTATTTTGACTTTACACAGCGTTAGAGTTGAAGGTAACCTTATTTCACCATAGCAGCGTTTCAGGGCCTGAAAATAACTTTGTGTACACATGTGTGACGCCTTGTTTTCCACCAGGAAACTGTTCAAAACAGTTCATTTCTGTAAAAACTATGTCACAGATGTGTTTCAAGTGGTTTCACAACATAGCAGTTAAGACTCATTGAGTTTCACTAAACTTCAGTTTTGTCCCAATGCAAGTCAATAGGGGATTTTAAAAAGTGAGTTTGAGATGTTGAAGTGCACTTTGAAAAACAGTTGGGAAACCATCCAAACAGTTCTTAACCATAAGGGTACTGGGGATTTCATCATTTAGAACTGCTTTTACCAGAGTATTTTGACTTTACACAGCGTTAGAGTTGAAGGTAACCTTATTTCACCATAACACGTTTCAGGGCCTGAAAATTCACTTTGTGTACACATGTGTGACGCCTTGTTTTCCACCAGGAAACTGTTCAAAACAGTTCATTTCTGTAAAAACTATGTCACAGATGTGTTTCAAGTGGTTTCACAACATAGAAGTTAAGACTCATTGAGTTTCACTCAACTTCAGTTTTGCCCAATGCAAGTCAATGGGGATTTCAAAAGTGAGTTTGAGATGTTGAAGTGCACTTTGAAAAACAGTTGGGAAACCATCCAAACAGTTCTTAACCATAAGGGTACTGGGGATTTCATCATTTAGAACTGCTTTTACCAGAGTATTTTGACTTTACACAGCGTTAGAGTTGAAGGTAACCTTATTTCACCATAACAGCGTTTCAGGGCCTGAAATTCACTTTGTGTACACATGTGTGACGCCTTGTTTTCCACCAGGAAACTGTTCATAACAGTTCATTTCTGTAAAAACTATGTCACAGATGTGTTTCAAGTGGTTTCACAACATAGAAGTTAAGACTCATTGAGTTTCACTCAACTTCAGTTTTGTCCAATGCAAGTTAATGGGGATTTCAAAAGTGAGTTTAAGATGTTGAAGTGCACTTTGAAAAACAGTTGGGAAACCATCAAACAGTTCTTAACCATAAGGGTACTGGGGATTTCATCATTTAGAACTGTTTTTACCATAGTATTTTGACTTTACACAGCGTTAGAGTTGAAGGTAACCTTATTTCACCATAGCAGCGTTTCAGGGCCTGAAATTCACTTTGTGTACACATGTGTGACGCCTTGTTTTCCACCAGGAAACTGTTCAAAACAGTTCATTTCTGTAAAAACTATGTCGCAGATGTGTTTCAAGTGGTTTCACAACATAGAAGTTAAGACTCATTAAATTTAACTCAACTTCAGTTTTGCCCAATGCAACTCAATAGGAATTTCAAAAGTGAGTTTGAGATGTTGAAGTGCACTTTGAAAAACAGTTGGGAAACCATCAAACAGTTCTTAACCATAAGGGTACTGGGGATTTCATCATTTAGAACTGCTTTTACCAGAGTATTTTGACTTTACACAGCGTTAGAGTTGAAGGTAACCTTATTTCACCATAGCGCGTTTCAGGGCCTGAAAATCTCTTTGTGTACACATGTGTGACGCCTTGTTTTCCACCAGGAAACTGTTCAAAACAGTTCATTTCTGTAAAAACTATGTCACAGATGTGTTTCAAGTGGTTTCACAACATAGAAGTTAAGACTCATTGAGTTTCACTCAACTTCAGTTTTGTCCCAATGCAAGTCAATGGGGATTTCAAAAAGTGAGTTTGAGATGTTGAAGTGCACTTTGAAAAACAGTTGGGAAACCATCAAACAGTTCTTAACCATAAGGGTACTGGGGATTTCATCATTTAGAACTGCTTTTACCAGAGTATTTTGACTTTACACAGCGTTAGAGTTGAAGGTAACCTTATTTCACCATAACGTTTCAGGGCCTGAAAATTCACTTTGTGTACACATGTGTGACGCCTTGTTTTCCACCAGGAAACTGTTCAAAACAGTTCATTTCTGTAAAAACTATGTCACTGATGTGTTTCAAGTGGTTTCACAACATAGAAGTTAAGACTCATTGAGTTTCACTCAACTTCAGTTTTGTCCATTGCAAGTCAATGGGGATTTCAAAAGTGAGTTTGAGATGTTGAAGTGCACTTTGAAAAACAGTTGGGAAACCATCAAACAGTTCTTAACCATAAGGGTACTGGGGATTTCATCATTTAGAACTGTTTTTACCAGAGTATTTTGACTTTACACAGCGTTAGAGTTGAAGGTAACCTTATTTCACCATAAGCGTTTCAGGGCCTGAAATTCACTTTGTGTACACATGTGTGACGCCTTGTTTTCCACCAGGAAACTGTTCAAAACAGTTCATTTCTGTAAAAAACTATGTCGCAGATGTGTTTCAAGTGGTTTCACAACATAGAAGTTAAGACTCATTAAATTTAACTCAACTTCAGTTTTGCCCAATGCAACTCAATAGGAATTTCAAAAGTGAGTTTGAGATGTTGAATTGCACTTTGAAAAACAGTTGGGAAACCATCAAACAGTTCTTAACCATAAGGGTACTGGGGATTTCATCATTTAGAACTGCTTTTACCAGAGTATTTTGACTTTACACAGCGTTAGAGTTGAAGGTAACCTTATTTCACCATAGCGTTTCAGGGCCTGAAAATTCACTTTGTGTACACATGTGTGACGGCTTGTTTTCCACCAGGAAACTGTTCAAAACAGTTCATTTCTGTAAAAAACTATGTCACAGATGTGTTTCAAGTGGTTTCACAACATAGAAGTTAAGACTCATTGAGTTTCACTCAACTTCAGTTGTTGTCCATTGCAACTCAATGGGGATTTCAAAAGTGAGTTTGAGATGTTGAAGTGCACTTTGAAAAACAGTTGGGAAACCATCAAACAGTTCTTAACCATAAGGGTACTGGGGATTTCATCATTTAGAACTGCTTTTACCAGAGTATTTTGACTTTACACAGCGTTAGAGTTGAAGGTAACCTTATTTCACCATAGCGCGTTTCAGGGCCTGAAAATAACTTTGTGTACACATGTGTGACGCCTTGTTTTCCACCAGGAAACTGTTCAAAACAGTTCATTTCTGTAAAAAACTATGTCGCAGATGTGTTTCAAGTGGTTTCACAACATAGCAGTTAAGACTCATTGAGTTTCACTCAACTTCAGTTTTGCCCAATGCAAGTCAATAGGAATTTCAAAAGTGAGTTTGAGATGTTGAAGTGCACTTTGAAAAACAGTTGGGAAACCATCAAACAGTTCTTAACCATAAGGGTACTGGGGATTTCATCATTTAGAACTGCTTTTACCAGAGTATTTTGACTTTACACAGCGTTAGAGTTGAAGGTAACCTTATTTCACCATAACGCGTTTCAGGGCCTGAAAATAACTTTGTGTACACATGTGTGACGCCTTGTTTTCCACCAGGAAACTGTTCAAAACAGTTCATTTCTGTAAAAACTATGTCACAGATGTGTTTCAAGTGGTTTCACAACATAGAAGTTAAGACTCATTGAGTTTCACTCAACTTCAGTTTTGTCCATTGCAAGTTAATGGGGATTTCAAAAGTGAGTTTAAGATGTTGAAGTGCACTTTGAAAAACAGTTGGGAAACCATCAAACAGTTCTTAACCATAAGGGTACTGGGGATTTCATCATTTAGAACTGTTTTTACCAGAGTATTTTGACTTTACACAGCGTTAGAGTTGAAGGTAACCTTATTTCACCATAAGGCGTTTCAGGGCCTGAAATTCACTTTGTGTACACATGTGTGACGCCTTGTTTTCCACCAGGAAACTGTTCAAAACAGTTCATTTCTGTAAAAACTATGTCACAGATGTGTTTCAAGTGGTTTCACAACATAGAAGTTAAGACTCATTGAGTTTAACTCAATTTTAGTTTTGGCCCAATGCAAGTCAATGGGAATTTCAAAAGTGAGTTTGAGATGTTGAAGTGCACTTTGAAAAACAGTTGGGAAACCATCAAACAGTTCTTAACCATAAGGGTACTGGGGATTTCATCATTTAGAACTGCTTTTACCAGAGTATTTTGACTTTACACAGCGTTAGAGTTGAAGGTAACCTTATTTCACCATACCGCGTTTCAGGGCCTGAAAATTCACTTTGTGTACACATGTGTGACGCCTTGTTTTCCACCAGGAAACTGTTCAAAACAGTTCATTTCTGTAAAAACTATGTCAGATGTGTTTCAAGTGGTTTCACAACATAGAAGTTAAGACTCATTAAATTTAACTCAACTTCAGTTTTGCCCAATGCAACTCAATAGGAATTTCAAAAGTGAGTTTGAGATGTTGAAGTGCACTTTGAAAAACAGTTGGGAAACCATCAAACAGTTCTTAACCATAAGGGTACTGGGGATTTCATCATTTAGAACTGCTTTTACCAGAGTATTTTGACTTTACACAGCGTTAGAGTTGAAGGTAACCTTATTTCACCATAGCAGCGTTTCAGGGCCTGAAAATCACTTTGTGTACACATGTGTGACGCCTTGTTTTCCACCAGGAAACTGTTCAAAACAGTTCATTTCTGTAAAAACTATGTCACAGATGTGTTTCAAGTGGTTTCACAACATAGAAGTTAAGACTCATTGAGTTTCACTCAACTTCAGTTTTGTCCAATGCAAGTCAATAGGGATTTCAAAAGTGAGTTTGAGATGTTGAAGTGCACTTTGAAAAACAGTTGGGAAACCATCAAACAGTTCTTAACCATAAGGGTACTGGGGATTTCATCATTTAGAACTGCTTTTACCAGAGTATTTTGACTTTACACAGCGTTAGAGTTGAAGGTAACCTTATTTCACCATAACAGCGTTTCAGGGCCTGAAATTCTCTTTGTGTACACATGTGTGACGCCTTGTTTTCCACCAGGAAACTGTTCAAAACAGTTCATTTCTGTAAAAAACTATGTCACAGATGTGTTTCAAGTGGTTTCACAACATAGAAGTTAAGACTCATTAAGTTTCACTCAACTTCAGTTTTTGCCCAATGCAAGTCAATAGGAATTTCAAAAGTGAGTTTGAGATGTTGAAGTGCACTTTGAAAAACAGTTGGGAAACCATCAAACAGTTCTTAACCATAAGGGTACTGGGGATTTCATCATTTAGAACTGCTTTTACCAGAGTATTTTGACTTTACACAGCGTTAGAGTTGAAGGTAACCTTATTTCACCATAGCGCGTTTCAGGGCCTGAAAATCACTTTGTGTACACATGTGTGACGCCTTGTTTTCCACCAGGAAACTGTTCAAAACAGTTCATTTCTGTAAAAAACTATGTCACAGATGTGTTTCAAGTGGTTTCACAACATAGAAGTTAAGACTCATTGAGTTTCACTCAACTTCAGTTTTGCCCAATGCAAGTCAATAGGAATTTCAAAAGTGAGTTTGAGATGTTGAAGTGCACTTTGAAAAACAGTTGGGAAACCATCAAACAGTTCTTAACCATAAGGGTACTGGGGATTTCATCATTTAGAACTGCTTTTACCAGAGTATTTTGACTTTACACAGCGTTAGAGTTGAAGGTAACCTTATTTCACCATAGCGCGTTTCAGGGCCTGAAAATTCACTTTGTGTACACATGTGTGACGCCTTGTTTTCCACCAGGAAACTGTTCAAAACAGTTCATTTCTGTAAAAACTATGTCGCAGATGTGTTTCAAGTGGTTTCACAACATAGAAGTTAAGACTCATTGAGTTTAACTCAACTTCAGTTTTGCCCAATGCAAGTCAATGGGGATTTCAAAAGTGAGTTTGAGATGTTGAAGTGCACTTTGAAAAACAGTTGGGAAACCATCAAACAGTTCTTAACCATAAGGGTACTGGGGATTTCATCATTTAGAACTGCTTTTACCAGAGTATTTTGACTTTACACAGCGTTAGAGTTGAAGGTAACCTTATTTCACCATAGCGCGTTTCAGGGCCTGAAAATACTTTGTGTACACATGTGTGACGCCTTGTTTTCCACCAGGAAACTGTTCAAAACAGTTCATTTCTGTAAAAACTATGTCACAGATGTGTTTCAAGTGGTTTCACAACATAGAAGTTAAGACTCATTGAGTTTCACTCAACTTCAGTTTTGCCCAATGCAAGTCAATGGGGATTTCAAAAGTGAGTTTGAGATGTTGAAGTGCACTTTGAAAAACAGTTGGGAAACCATCAAACAGTTCTTAACCATAAGGGTACTGGGGATTTCATCATTTAGAACTGCTTTTACCAGAGTATTTTGACTTTACACAGCGTTAGAGTTGAAGGTAACCTTATTTCACCATAACAGCGTTTCAGGGCCTGAAAATACTTTGTGTACACATGTGTGACGCCTTGTTTTCCACCAGGAAACTGTTCAAAACAGTTCATTTCTGTAAAAAACTATGTCACAGATGTGTTTCAAGTGGTTTCACAACATAGAAGTTAAGACTCATTAAGTTTAACTCAACTTCAGTTTTGCCCAATGCAAGTCAATAGGGATTTCAAAAGTGAGTTTGAGATGTTGAAGTGCACTTTGAAAAACAGTTGGGAAACCATCAAACAGTTCTTAACCATAAGGGTACTGGGGATTTCATCATTTAGAACTGCTTTTACCAGAGTATTTTGACTTTACACAGCGTTAGAGTTGAAGGTAACCTTATTTCACCATAGCGCGTTTCAGGGCCTGAAAATTCACTTTGTGTACACATGTGTGACGCCTTGTTTTCCACCAGGAAACTGTTCAAAACAGTTCATTTCTGTAAAAACTATGTCACAGATGTGTTTCAAGTGGTTTCACAACATAGAAGTTAAGACTCATTGAGTTTAACTCAACTTCAGTTTTGTCCAATGCAAGTCAATGGGGATTTCAAAAGTGAGTTTGAGATGTTGAAGTGCACTTTGAAAAACAGTTGGGAAACCATCCAAACAGTTCTTAACCATAAGGGTACTGGGGATTTCATCATTTAGAACTGTTGTTACCATAGTATTTTGACTTTACACAGCGTTAGAGTTGAAGGTAACCTTATTTCACCATAACGCGTTTCAGGGCCTGAAATTCACTTTGTGTACACATGTGTGACGCCTTGTTTTCCACCAGGAAACTGTTCAAAACAGTTCATTTCTGTAAAAACTATGTGTCACAGATGTGTTTCAAGTGGTTTCACAACATAGAAGTTAAGACTCATTAAATTTAACTCAACTTCAGTTTTGCCCAATGCAACTCAATAGGAATTTCAAAAGTGAGTTTGAGATGTTGAATGCACTTTGAAAAACAGTTGGGAAACCATCAAACAGTTCTTAACCATAAGGGTACTGGGGATTTCATCATTTAGAACTGCTTTTACCAGAGTATTTTGACTTTACACAGCGTTAGAGTTGAAGGTAACCTTATTTCACCATAGCGTTTCAGGGCCTGAAAATAACTTTGTGTACACATGTGTGACGCCTTGTTTTCCACCAGGAAACTGTTCAAAACAGTTCATTTCTGTAAAAACTATGTCACAGATGTGTTTCAAGTGGTTTCACAACATAGAAGTTAAGACTCATTGAGTTTAACTCAACTTCAGTTTTGCCCAATGCAAGTCAATGGGGATTTCAAAAAGTGAGTTTGAGATGTTGAAGTGCACTTTGAAAAACAGTTGGGAAACCATCAAACAGTTCTTAACCATAAGGGTACTGGGGATTTCATCATTTAGAACTGCTTTTACCAGAGTATTTTGACTTTACACAGCGTTAGAGTTGAAGGTAACCTTATTTCACCATAGCGTTTCAGGGCCTGAAAATCACTTTGTGTACACATGTGTGACGCCTTGTTTTCCACCAGGAAACTGTTCAAAACAGTTCATTTCTGTCAAAAACTATGTCGCAGATGTGTTTCAAGTGGTTTCACAACATAGCAGTTAAGACTCATTGAGTTTCACTCAACTTCAGTTTTGCCCAATGCAAGTCAATAGGGATTTCAAAAGTGAGTTTGAGATGTTGAAGTGCACTTTGAAAAACAGTTGGGAAACCATCAAACAGTTCTTAACCATAAGGGTACTGGGGATTTCATCATTTAGAACTGCTTTTACCAGAGTATTTTGACTTTACACAGCGTTAGAGTTGAAGGTAACCTTATTTCACCATAACAGCGTTTCAGGGCCTGAAATTCACTTTGTGTACACATGTGTGACGCCTTGTTTTCCACCAGGAAACTGTTCAAAACAGTTCATTTCTGTAAAAACTATGTCACAGATGTGTTTCAAGTGGTTTCACAACATAGAAGTTAAGACTCATTGAGTTTCACTCAACTTCAGTTTTGTCCAATGCAAGTTAATGGGGATTTCAAAAGTGAGTTTAAGATGTTGAAGTGCACTTTGAAAAACAGTTGGGAAACCATCAAACAGTTCTTAACCATAAGGGTACTGGGGATTTCATCATTTAGAACTGTTTTTACGATAGTATTTTGACTTTACACAGCGTTAGAGTTGAAGGTAACCTTATTTCACCATAGCGCGTTTCAGGGCCTGAAATTCACTTTGTGTACACATGTGTGACGCCTTGTTTTCCACCAGGAAACTGTTCAAAACAGTTCATTTCTGTAAAAACTATGTCACAGATGTGTTTCAAGTGGTTTCACAACATAGAAGTTAAGACTCATTAAATTTAACTCAACTTCAGTTTTGCCCAATGCAACTCAATAGGAATTTCAAAAGTGAGTTTGAGATGTTGAAGTGCACTTTGAAAAACAGTTGGGAAACCATCAAACAGTTCTTAACCATAAGGGTACTGGGGATTTCATCATTTAGAACTGCTTTTACCAGAGTATTTTGACTTTACACAGCGTTAGAGTTGAAGGTAACCTTATTTCACCATAGCAGCGTTTCAGGGCCTGAAAATTCACTTTGTGTACACATGTGTGACGCCTTGTTTTCCACCAGGAAACTGTTCAAAACAGTTCATTTCTGTAAAAACTATGTCACAGATGTGTTTCAAGTGGTTTCACAACATAGAAGTTAAGACTCATTAAATTTAACTCAACTTCAGTTTTGCCCAATGCAACTCAATAGGGATTTCAAAAGTGAGTTTGAGATGTTGAAGTGCACTTTGAAAAACAGTTGGGAAACCATCAAACAGTTCTTAACCATAAGGGTACTGGGGATTTCATCATTTAGAACTGCTTTTACCAGAGTATTTTGACTTTACACAGCGTTAGAGTTGAAGGTAACCTTATTTCACCATAGCAGCGTTTCAGGGCCTGAAATTCACTTTGTGTACACATGTGTGACGCCTTGTTTTCCACCAGGAAACTGTTCAAAACAGTTCATTTCTGTAAAAACTATGTCACAGATGTGTTTCAAGTGGTTTCACAACATAGAAGTTAAGACTCATTGAGTTTCACTCAACTTCAGTTTTGTTCCAATGCAAGTCAATGGAATTTCAAAAGTGAGTTTGAGATGTTGAAGTGCACTTTGAAAAACAGTTGGGAAACCATCAAACAGTTCTTAACCATAAGGGTACTGGGGATTTCATCATTTAGAACTGCTTTTACCAGAGTATTTTGACTTTACACAGCGTTAGAGTTGAAGGTAACCTTATTTCACCATAGCGTTTCAGGGCCTGAAAATAACTTTGTGTACACATGTGTGACGCCTTGTTTTCCACCAGGAAACTGTTCAAAACAGTTCATTTCTGTAAAAACTATGTCACAGATTTGTTTCAAGTGGTTTCACAACATAGAAGTTAAGACTCATTGAGTTTCACTCAACTTCAGTTTTGCCCAATGCAAGTCAATGGGGATTTCAAAAGTGAGTTTGAGATGTTGAAGTGCACTTTGAAAAACAGTTGGGAAACCATCAAACAGTTCTTAACCATAAGGGTACTGGGGATTTCATCATTTAGAACTGCTTTTACCAGAGTATTTTGACTTTACACAGCGTTAGAGTTGAAGGTAACCTTATTTCACCATAACAGCGTTTCAGGGCCTGAAAATACTTTGTGTACACATGTGTGACGCCTTGTTTTCCACCAGGAAACTGTTCAAAACAGTTCATTTCTGTAAAAAACTATGTCACAGATGTGTTTCAAGTGGTTTCACAACATAGAAGTTAAGACTCATTGAGTTTCACTCAACTTCAGTTTTGCCCAATGCAAGTCAATGGGGATTTCAAAAGTGAGTTTGAGATGTTGAAGTGCACTTTGAAAAACAGTTGGGAAACCATCAAACAGTTCTTAACCATAAGGGTACTGGGGATTTCATCATTTAGAACTGCTTTTACCAGAGTATTTTGACTTTACACAGCGTTAGAGTTGAAGGTAACCTTATTTCACCATAGCGCGTTTCAGGGCCTGAAAATTCACTTTGTGTACACATTTGTGACGCCTTGTTTTTCACCAGGAAACTGTTCAAAACAGTTCATTTCTGTAAAAACTATGTCACAGATTTGTTTCAAGTGGTTTCACAACATAGAAGTTAAGACTCATTGAGTTTCACTCAACTTCAGTTTTGCCCAATGCAAGTCAATAGGGATTTCAAAAGTGAGTTTGAGATGTTGAAGTGCACTTTGAAAAACAGTTGGGAAACCATCAAACAGTTCTTAACCATAAGGGTACTGGGGATTTCATCATTTAGAACTGCTTTTACCAGAGTATTTTGACTTTACACAGCGTTAGAGTTGAAGGTAACCTTATTTCACCATAACGCGTTTCAGGGCCTGAAATTCACTTTGTGTACACATGTGTGACGCCTTGTTTTCCACCAGGAAACTGTTCAAAACAGTTCATTTCTGTAAAAACTATGTCACAGATGTGTTTCAAGTGGTTTCACAACATAGAAGTTAAGACTCATTAAATTTAACTCAACTTCAGTTTTGCCCAATGCAACTCAATAGGAATTTCAAAAGTGAGTTTGAGATGTTGAAGTGCACTTTGAAAAACAGTTGGGAAACCATCAAACAGTTCTTAACCATAAGGGTACTGGGGATTTCATCATTTAGAACTGCTTTTACCAGAGTATTTTGACTTTACACAGCGTTAGAGTTGAAGGTAACCTTATTTCACCATAACGCGTTTCAGGGCCTGAAAATTCACTTTGTGTACACATGTGTGACGCCTTGTTTTCCACCAGGAAACTGTTCAAAACAGTTCATTTCTGTAAAAACTATGTAACCTGTTTCAAGTGGTTTCACAACATAGAAGTTAAGACTCATTAAGTTTCACTCAACTTCAGTTTTGCCCAATGCAACTCAATAGGAATTTCAAAAGTGAGTTTGAGATGTTGAAGTGCACTTTGAAAAACAGTTGGGAAACCATCAAACAGTTCTTAACCATAAGGGTACTGGGGATTTCATCATTTAGAACTGCTTTTACCAGAGTATTTTGACTTTACACAGCGTTAGAGTTGAAGGTAACCTTATTTCACCATAGCGCGTTTCAGGGCCTGAAATTCACTTTGTGTACACATGTGTGACGCCTTGTTTTCCACCAGGAAACTGTTCAAAACAGTTCATTTCTGTAAAAACTATGTCACAGATGTGTTTCAAGTGGTTTCACAACATAGAAGTTAAGACTCATTGAGTTTCACTCAACTTCAGTTTTGCCCAATGCAAGTCAATAGGAATTTCAAAAGTGAGTTTGAGATGTTGAAGTGCACTTTGAAAAACAGTTGGGAAACCATCAAACAGTTCTTAACCATAAGGGTACTGGGGATTTCATCATTTAGAACTGCTTTTACCAGAGTATTTTGACTTTACACAGCGTTAGAGTTGAAGGTAACCTTATTTCACCATAGCGCGTTTCAGGGCCTGAAAATCACTTTGTGTACACATGTGTGACGCCTTGTTTTCCACCAGGAAACTGTTCAAAACAGTTCATTTCTGTAAAAATCTATGTCACAGATGTGTTTCAAGTGGTTTCACAACATAGAAGTTAAGACTCATTGAGTTTCACTCAACTTCAGTTTTGCCAATGCAAGTCAATGGGGATTTCAAAAGTGAGTTTGAGATGTTGAAGTGCACTTTGAAAAACAGTTGGGAAACCATCAAACAGTTCTTAACCATAAGGGTACTGGGGATTTCATCATTTAGAACTGCTTTTACCAGAGTATTTTGACTTTACACAGCGTTAGAGTTGAAGGTAACCTTATTTCACCATAGCGCGTTTCAGGGCCTGAAATTCACTTTGTGTACACATGTGTGACGCCTTGTTTTCCACCAGGAAACTGTTCAAAACAGTTCATTTCTGTAAAAACTATGTCGCAGATGTGTTTCAAGTGGTTTCACAACATAGAAGTTAAGACTCATTAAATTTAACTCAACTTCAGTTTTGCCCAATGCAAGTCAATAGGAATTTCAAAAGTGAGTTTGAGATGTTGAAGTGCACTTTGAAAAACAGTTGGGAAACCATCAAACAGTTCTTAACCATAAGGGTACTGGGGATTTCATCATTTAGAACTGCTTTTACCAGAGTATTTTGACTTTACACAGCGTTAGAGTTGAAGGTAACCTTATTTCACCATAACGTTTTCAGGGCCTGAAAATTCACTTTGTGTACACATGTGTGACGCCTTGTTTTCCACCAGGAAACTGTTCAAAACAGTTCATTTCTGTAAAAACTATGTCACAGATGTGTTTCAAGTGGTTTCACAACATAGAAGTTAAGACTCATTAAATTTAACTCAACTTCAGTTTTGCCCAATGCAACTCAATAGGAATTTCAAAAGTGAGTTTGAGATGTTGAAGTGCACTTTGAAAAACAGTTGGGAAACCATCAAACAGTTCTTAACCATAAGGGTACTGGGGATTTCATCATTTAGAACTGCTTTTACCAGAGTATTTTGACTTTACACAGCGTTAGAGTTGAAGGTAACCTTATTTCACCATAGCGCGTTTCAGGGCCTGAAAATTCACTTTGTGTACACATGTGTGACGCCTTGTTTTCCACCAGGAAACTGTTCAAAACAGTTCATTTCTGTAAAAACTATGTCAGATGATGTGTTTCAAGTGGTTTCACAACATAGAAGTTAAGACTCATTGAGTTTCACTCAACTTCAGTTTTGCCCAATGCAAGTCAATGGGGATTTCAAAAGTGAGTTTGAGATGTTGAAGTGCACTTTGAAAAACAGTTGGGAAACCATCAAACAGTTCTTAACCATAAGGGTACTGGGGATTTCATCATTTAGAACTGCTTTTACCAGAGTATTTTGACTTTACACAGCGTTAGAGTTGAAGGTAACCTTATTTCACCATAGCGCGTTTCAGGGCCTGAAAATCACTTTGTGTACACATGTGTGACGCCTTGTTTTCCACCAGGAAACTGTTCAAAACAGTTCATTTCTGTAAAAAACTATTTCACAGATGTGTTTCAAGTGGTTTCACAACATAGAAGTTAAGACTCATTGAGTTTCACTCAACTTCAGTTTTGCCCAATGCAAGTCAATAGGGGATTTCAAAAGTGAGTTTGAGATGTTGAAGTGCACTTTGAAAAACAGTTGGGAAACCATCAAACAGTTCTTAACCATAAGGGTACTGGGGATTTCATCATTTAGAACTGCTTTTACCAGAGTATTTTGACTTTACACAGCGTTAGAGTTGAAGGTAACCTTATTTCACCATAACGCGTTTCAGGGCCTGAAATTCACTTTGTGTACACATGTGTGACGCCTTGTTTTCCACCAGGAAACTGTTCAAAACAGTTCATTTCTGTAAAAACTATGTCAGATGTGTTTCAAGTGGTTTCACAACATAGAAGTTAAGACTCATTGAGTTTCACTCAACTTCAGTTTTGCCCAATGCAAGTCAATGGGAATTTCAAAAGTGAGTTTGAGATGTTGAAGTGCACTTTGAAAAACAGTTGGGAAACCATCAAACAGTTCTTAACCATAAGGGTACTGGGGATTTCCTCATTTAGAACTGCTTTTACCATAGTATTTTGACTTTACACAGCGTTAGAGTTGAAGGTAACCTTATTTCACCATAACGCGTTTCAGGGCCTAAAATTCACTTTGTGTACACATGTGTGACGCCTTGTTTTCCACCAGGAAACTGTTCAAAACAGTTCATTTCTGTAAAAAACTATGTCACAGATGTGTTTCAAGTGGTTTCACAACATAGAAGTTAAGACTCATTAAATTTAACTCAACTTCAGTTTTGCCCAATGCAACTCAATCGGAATTTCAAAAGTGAGTTTGAGATGTTGAAGTGCACTTTGAAAAACAGTTGGGAAACCATCCAAACAGTTCTTAACCATAAGGGTACTGGGGATTTCATCATTTAGAACTGCTTTTACCAGAGTATTTTGACTTTACACAGCGTTAGAGTTGAAGGTAACCTTATTTCACCATAGCAGCGTTTCAGGGCCTGAAATTCACTTTGTGTACACATGTGTGACGCCTTGTTTTCCACCAGGAAACTGTTCAAAACAGTTCATTTCTGTAAAAACTATGTCGCAGATGTGTTTCAAGTGGTTTCACAACATAGAAGTTAAGACTCATTAAGTTTAACTCAACTTCAGTTTTGCCCAATGCAAGTCAATAGGAATTTCAAAAGTGAGTTTGAGATGTTGAAGTGCACTTTGAAAAACAGTTGGGAAACCATCAAACAGTTCTTAACCATAAGGGTACTGGGGATTTCATCATTTAGAACTGCTTTTACCAGAGTATTTTGACTTTACACAGCGTTAGAGTTGAAGGTAACCTTATTTCACCATAAGCGTTTCAGGGCCTGAAAATCACTTTGTGTACACATGTGTGACGCCTTGTTTTCCACCAGGAAACTGTTCAAAACAGTTCATTTCTGTAAAAACTATGTCACAGATGTGTTTCAAGTGGTTTCACAACATAGAAGTTAAGACTCATTGAGTTTCACTCAACTTCAGTTTTGTCCAATGCAAGTCAATGGGGATTTCAAAAGTGAGTTTGAGATGTTGAAGTGCACTTTGAAAAACAGTTGGGAAACCATCAAACAGTTCTTAACCATAAGGGTACTGGGGATTTCATCATTTAGAACTGCTTTTACCAGAGTATTTTGACTTTACACAGCGTTAGAGTTGAAGGTAACCTTATTTCACCATAAGGCGTTTCAGGGCCTGAAATTCACTTTGTGTACACATGTGTGACGCCTTGTTTTCCACCAGGAAACTGTTCAAAACAGTTCATTTCTGTAAAAACTATGTCGCAGATGTGTTTCAAGTGGTTTCACAACATAGAAGTTAAGACTCATTAAATTTAACTCAACTTCAGTTTTGCCCAATGCAACTCAATAGGAATTTCAAAAGTGAGTTTGAGATGTTGAAGTGCACTTTGAAAAACAGTTGGGAAACCATCAAACAGTTCTTAACCATAAGGGTACTGGGGATTTCATCATTTAGAACTGCTTTTACCAGAGTATTTTGACTTTACACAGCGTTAGAGTTGAAGGTAACCTTATTTCACCATAAGCGTTTCAGGGCCTGAAAATCACTTTGTGTACACATGTGTGACGCCTTGTTTTCCACCAGGAAACTGTTCAAAACAGTTCATTTCTGTAAAAACTATGTCACAGATTTGTTTCAAGTGGTTTCACAACATAGAAGTTAAGACTCATTGAGTTTCACTCAACTTCAGTTTTGCCCAATGCAAGTCAATGGGAATTTCAAAAGTGAGTTTGAGATGTGAAGTGCACTTTGAAAAACAGTTGGGAAACCATCAAACAGTTCTTAACCATAAGGGTACTGGGGATTTCATCATTTAGAACTGCTTTTACCAGAGTATTTTGACTTTACACAGCGTTAGAGTTGAAGGTAACCTTATTTCACCATAACGTTTCAGGGCCTGAAAATCACTTTGTGTACACATGTGTGACGCCTTGTTTTCCACCAGGAAACTGTTCAAAACAGTTCATTTCTGTAAAAACTATGTCGCAGATGTGTTTCAAGTGGTTTCACAACATAGAAGTTAAGACTCATTAAATTTAACTCAACTTCAGTTTTGCCCAATGCAACTCAATAGGAATTTCAAAAGTGAGTTTGAGATGTTGAAGTGCACTTTGAAAAACAGTTGGGAAACCATCAAACAGTTCTTAACCATAAGGGTACTGGGGATTTCATCATTTAGAACTGCTTTTACCAGAGTATTTTGACTTTACACAGCGTTAGAGTTGAAGGTAACCTTATTTCACCATAACGCGTTTCAGGGCCTGAAAATCACTTTGTGTACACATGTGTGACGCCTTGTTTTCCACCAGGAAACTGTTCAAAACAGTTCATTTCTGTAAAAACTATGTCGCAGATGTGTTTCAAGTGGTTTCACAACATAGAAGTTAAGACTCATTGAGTTTCACTCAACTTCAGTTTTGGCCCAATGCAAGTCAATAGGAATTTCAAAAGTGAGTTTGAGATGTTGAAGTGCACTTTGAAAAACAGTTGGGAAACCATCAAACATTTCTTAACCATAAGGGTACTGGGGATTTCATCATTTAGAACTGCTTTTACCAGAGTATTTTGACTTTACACAGCGTTAGAGTTGAAGGTAACCTTATTTCACCATAGCGCGTTTCAGGGCCTGAAAATCACTTTGTGTACACATGTGTGACGCCTTGTTTTCCACCAGGAAACTGTTCAAAACAGTTCATTTCTGTAAAAACTATGTCGCAGATGTGTTTCAAGTGGTTTCACAACATAGAAGTTAAGACTCATTGAGTTTCACTCAACTTCAGTTTTGCCCAATGCAAGTCAATGGGGATTTCAAAAGTGAGTTTGAGATGTTGAAGTGCACTTTGAAAAACAGTTGGGAAACCATCAAACAGTTCTTAACCATAAGGGTACTGGGGATTTCATCATTTAGAACTGCTTTTACCAGAGTATTTTGACTTTACACAGCGTTAGAGTTGAAGGTAACCTTATTTCACCATAACGCGTTTCAGGGCCTGAAATTCACTTTGTGTACACATGTGTGACGCCTTGTTTTCCACCAGGAAACTGTTCAAAACAGTTCATTTCTGTAAAAAACTATGTCGCAGATGTGTTTTAAGTGGTTTCACAACATAGAAGTTAAGACTCATTAATTTTAACTCAACTTCAGTTTTTGTCCAATGCAAGTCAATAGGAATTTCAAAAGTGAGTTTGAGATGTTGAAGTGCACTTTGAAAAACAGTTGGGAAACCATCAAACAGTTCTTAACCATAAGGGTACTGGGGATTTCATCATTTAGAACTGCTTTTACCAGAGTATTTTGACTTTACACAGCGTTAGAGTTGAAGGTAACCTTATTTCACCATAGCGCGTTTCAGGGCCTGAAAATTCACTTTGTGTACACATGTGTGACGCCTTGTTTTCCACCAGGAAACTGTTCAAAACAGTTCATTTCTGTAAAAACTATTGTCGCAGATGTGTTTCAAGTGGTTTCACAACATAGAAGTTAAGACTCATTAAATTTAACTCAACTTCAGTTTTGCCCAATGCAACTCAATAGGAATTTCAAAAGTGAGTTTGAGATGTTGAAGTGCACTTTGAAAAACAGTTGGGAAACCATCAAACAGTTCTTAACCATAAGGGTACTGGGGATTTCATCATTTAGAACTGCTTTTACCAGAGTATTTTGACTTTACACAGCGTTAGAGTTGAAGGTAACCTTATTTCACCATAACGCGTTTCAGGGCCTGAAAATAACTTTGTGTACACATGTGTGACGCCTTGTTTTCCACCAGGAAACTGTTCAAAACAGTTCATTTCTGTAAAAACTATGTCACAGATGTGTTTCAAGTGGTTTCACAACATAGAAGTTAAGACTCATTGAGTTTAACTCAACTTCAGTTTTGCCCAATGCAAGTCAATGGGAATTTCAAAAGTGAGTTTGAGATGTTGAAGTGCACTTTGAAAAACAGTTGGGAAACCATCAAACAGTTCTTAACCATAAGGGTACTGGGGATTTCATCATTTAGAACTGCTTTTACCAGAGTATTTTGACTTTACACAGCGTTAGAGTTGAAGGTAACCTTATTTCACCATAAAGCGTTTCAGGGCCTGAAAATCACTTTGTGTACACATGTGTGACGCCTTGTTTTCCACCAGGAAACTGTTCAAAACAGTTCATTTCTGTAAAAACTATGTCGCAGATGTGTTTCAAGTGGTTTCACAACATAGAAGTTAAGACTCATTGAGTTTCAACTCAACTTCAGTTTTGCCCAATGCAAGTCAATAGGGATTTCAAAAGTGAGTTTGAGATGTTGAAGTGCACTTTGAAAAACAGTTGGGAAACCATCAAACAGTTCTTAACCATAAGGGTACTGGGGATTTCATCATTTAGAACTGCTTTTACCAGAGTATTTTGACTTTACACAGCGTTAGAGTTGAAGGTAACCTTATTTCACCATAACAGCGTTTCAGGGCCTGAAAATCACTTTGTGTACACATGTGTGACGCCTTGTTTTCCACCAGGAAACTGTTCAAAACAGTTCATTTCTGTAAAAACTATGTCACAGATGTGTTTCAAGTGGTTTCACAACATAGAAGTTAAGACTCATTAAATTTAACTCAACTTCAGTTTTGCCCAATGCAACTCAATAGGGATTTCAAAAGTGAGTTTGAGATGTTGAAGTGCACTTTGAAAAACAGTTGGGAAACCATCAAACAGTTCTTAACCATAAGGGTACTGGGGATTTCATCATTTAGAACTGCTTTTACCAGAGTATTTTGACTTTACACAGCGTTAGAGTTGAAGGTAACCTTATTTCACCATAAGCGTTTCAGGGCCTGAAAATCACTTTGTGTACACATGTGTGACGCCTTGTTTTCCACCAGGAAACTGTTCAAAACAGTTCATTTCTGTAAAAACTATGTCAGATGTGTTTCAAGTGGTTTCACAACATAGAAGTTAAGACTCATTAAATTTAACTCAACTTCAGTTTTGCCCAATGCAACTCAATAGGAATTTCAAAAGTGAGTTTGAGATGTTGAAGTGCACTTTGAAAAACAGTTGGGAAACCATCAAACAGTTCATAACCATAAGGGTACTGGGGATTTCATCATTTAGAACTGCTTTTACCAGAGTATTTTGACTTTACACAGCGTTAGAGTTGAAGGTAACCTTATTTCACCATAACGCGTTTCAGGGCCTGAAAATCACTTTGTGTACACATGTGTGACGCCTTGTTGTCCACCAGGAAACTGTTCAAAACAGTTCATTTCTGTAAAAACTATGTCACAGATGTGTTTCAAGTGGTTTCACAACATAGAAGTTAAGACTCATTGAGTTTCACTCAACTTCAGTTTTGGCCCAATGCAAGTCAATGGGGATTTCAAAAAGTGAGTATGAGATGTTGAAGTGCACTTTGAAAAACAGTTGGGAAACCATCAAAACAGTTCTTAACCATAAGGGTACTGGGGATTTCATCATTTAGAACTGCTTTTACCAGAGTATTTTGACTTTACACAGCGTTAGAGTTGAAGGTAACCTTATTTCACCATAACAGCGTTTCAGGGCCTGAAAATCACTTTGTGTACACATGTGTGACGCCTTGTTTTCCACCAGGAAACTGTTCAAAACAGTTCATTTCTGTAAAAACTATGTCACAGATGTGTTTCAAGTGGTTTCACAACATAGAAGTTAAGACTCATTGAGTTTCACTCAACTTCAGTTTTGCCCAATGCAAGTCAATAGGAATTTCAAAAGTGAGTTTGAGATGTTGAAGTGCACTTTGAAAAACAGTTGGGAAACCATCAAACAGTTCTTAACCATAAGGGTACTGGGGATTTCATCATTTAGAACTGCTTTTACCAGAGTATTTTGACTTTACACAGCGTTAGAGTTGAAGGTAACCTTATTTCACCATAACAGTTTCAGGGCCTGAAAATCACTTTGTGTACACATGTGTGACGCCTTGTTTTCCACCAGGAAACTGTTCATAACAGTTCATTTCTGTAAAAACTATGTCACAGATGTGTTTCAAGTGGTTTCACAACATAGAAGTTAAGACTCATTGAGTTTCACTCAACTTCAGTTTTGTCCATTGCAAGTCAATAGGGGATTTCAAAAGTGAGTTTGAGATGTTGAAGTGCACTTTGAAAAACAGTTGGGAAACCATCAAAACAGTTCTTAACCATAAGGGTACTGGGGATTTCATCATTTAAAACTGCTTTTACCAGAGTACTTTGACTTTACACAGCGTTAGAGTTGAAGGTAACCTTATTTCACCATAGCGCGTTTCAGGGCTGAAAATTCACTTTGTGTACACATGTGTGACGCCTTGTTTTCCACCAGGAAACTGTTCAAAACAGTTCATTTCTGTAAAAACTTATGTCGCAGATGTGTTTCAAGTGGTTTCACAACATAGAAGTTAAGACTCATTAAATTTAACTCAACTTCAGTTTTGCCCAATGCAACTCAATAGGAATTTCAAAAGTGAGTTTGAGATGTTGAATTGCACTTTGAAAAACAGTTGGGAAACCATCAAACAGTTCTTAACCATAAGGGTACTGGGGATTTCATCATTTAGAACTGCTTTTACCAGAGTATTTTGACTTTACACAGCGTTAGAGTTGAAGGTAACCTTATTTCACCATAGCAGCGTTTCAGGGCCTGAAAATCACTTTGTGTACACATGTGTGACGCCTTGTTTTCCACCAGGAAACTGTTCAAAACAGTTCATTTCTGTAAAAACTATGTCACAGATGTGTTTCAAGTGGTTTCACAACATAGAAGTTAAGACTCATTGAGTTTCACTCAACTTCAGTTTTGTCCAATGCAAGTCAATGGGGATTTCAAAAGTGAGTTTGAGATGTTGAAGTGCACTTTGAAAAACAGTTGGGAAACCATCAAACAGTTCTTAACCATAAGGGTACTGGGGATTTCATCATTTAGAACTGCTTTTACCAGAGTATTTTGACTTTACACAGCGTTAGAGTTGAAGGTAACCTTATTTCACCATAAGCGTTTCAGGGCCTGAAAATAACTTTGTGTACACATGTGTGACGCCTTGTTTTCCACCAGGAAACTGTTCAAAACAGTTCATTTCTGTAAAAAACTATGTCGCAGATGTGTTTCAAGTGGTTTCACAACATAGCAGTTAAGACTCATTGAGTTTCACTCAACTTCAGTTTTGGCCCAATGCAAGTCAATAGGGATTTCAAAAGTGAGTTTGAGATGTTGAAGTGCACTTTGAAAAACAGTTGGGAAACCATCAAACAGTTCTTAACCATAAGGGTACTGGGGATTTCATCATTTAGAACTGCTTTTACCAGAGTTTTTTGACTTTACACAGCGTTAGAGTTGAAGGGAACCTGATTCATCATAACACTTTTCAGGGCCTGAAAATCACTTTGTGTACACATGTGTGACGCCTTGTTTTCCACCAGGAAACTGTTCAAAACAGTTCATTTCTGTAAAAACTATGTCACAGATGTGTTTCAAGTGGTTTCACAACATAGAAGTTAAGACTCATTGAGTTTCACTCAACTTCAGTTTTTGTCCATTGCAAGTTAATGGGGATTTCAAAAGTGAGTTTAAGATGTTGAAGTGCACTTTGAAAAACAGTTGGGAAACCATCAAACAGTTCTTAACCATAAGGGTACTGGGGATTTCATCATTTAGAACTGTTTTTACCATAGTATTTTGACTTTACACAGCGTTAGAGTTGAACGTAACCTTATTTCACCATAAGCGTTTCAGGGCCTGAAATTCACTTTGTGTACACATGTGTGACGCCTTGTTTTCCACCAGGAAACTGTTCAAAACAGTTCATTTCTGTAAAAACTATGTCGCAGATGTGTTTCAAGTGGTTTCACAACATAGAAGTTAAGACTCATTAAATTTAACTCAACTTCAGTTTTTGCCCAATGCAACTCAATAGGAATTTCAAAAGTGAGTTTGAGATGTTGAAGTGCACTTTGAAAAACAGTTGGGAAACCATCAAACAGTTCTTAACCATAAGGGTACTGGGGATTTCATCATTTAGAACTGCTTTTACCAGAGTATTTTGACTTTACACAGCGTTAGAGTTGAAGGTAACCTTATTTCACCATAAGCGTTTCAGGGCCTGAAAATTCACTTTGTGTACACATGTGTGACGCCTTGTTTTCCACCAGGAAACTGTTCAAAACAGTTCATTTCTGTAAAAACTATGTCACAGATGTGTTTCAAGTGGTTTCACAACATAGAAGTTAAGACTCATTAAATTTAACTCAACTTCAGTTTTGACCCAATGCAAGTCAATGGGAATTTCAAAAGTGAGTTTGAGATGTTGAAGTGCACTTTGAAAAACAGTTGGGAAACCATCAAACAGTTCTTAACCATAAGGGTACTGGGGATTTCATCATTTAGAACTGCTTTTACCAGAGTATTTTGACTTTACACAGCGTTAGAGTTGAAGGTAACCTTATTTCACCATAAGCGTTTCAGGGCCTGAAAATCACTTTGTGTACACATGTGTGACGCCTTGTTTTCCACCAGGAAACTGTTCAAAACAGTTCATTTCTGTAAAAAACTATGTCACAGATGTGTTTCAAGTGGTTTCACAACATAGAAGTTAAGACTCATTGAGTTTAACTCAACTTCAGTTTATGCCCAATGCAACTCAATAGGAATTTCAAAAGTGAGTTTGAGATGTTGAAGTGCACTTTGAAAAACAGTTGGGAAACCATCAAACAGTTCTTAACCATAAGGGTACTGGGGATTTCATCATTTAGAACTGCTTTTACCAGAGTATTTTGACTTTACACAGCGTTAGAGTTGAAGGTAACCTTATTTCACCATAAGCGTTTCAGGGCCTGAAAATCACTTTGTGTACACATGTGTGACGCCTTGTTTTCCACCAGGAAACTGTTCAAAACAGTTCATTTCTGTAAAAAACTATGTCGCAGATGTGTTTCAAGTGGTTTCACAACATAGAAGTTAAGACTCATTGAGTTTCACTCAACTTCAGTTTTGCCCAATGCAAGTCAATGGATTTCAAAAGTGAGTTTGAGATGTTGAAGTGCACTTTGAAAAACAGTTGGGAAACCATCAAACAGTTCTTAACCATAAGGGTACTGGGGATTTCATCATTTAGAACTGCTTTTACCAGAGTATTTTGACTTTACACAGCGTTAGAGTTGAAGGTAACCTTATTTCACCATAACAGCGTTTCAGGGCCTGAAATTCACTTTGTGTACACATGTGTGACGCCTTGTTTTCCACCAGGAAACTGTTCAAAACAGTTCATTTCTGTAAAAACTATGTCACAGATGTGTTTCAAGTGGTTTCACAACATAGAAGTTAAGACTCATTGAGTTTCACTCAACTTCAGTTTTGTCCAATGCAAGTCAATGGGAATTTCAAAAGTGAGTTTGAGATGTTGAAGTGCACTTTGAAAAACAGTTGGGAAACCATCAAACAGTTCTTAACCATAAGGGTACTGGGGATTTCATCATTTAGAACTGCTTTTACCAGAGTATTTTGACTTTACACAGCGTTAGAGTTGAAGGTAACCTTATTTCACCATACGCGTTTCAGGGCCTGAAAATCACTTTGTGTACACATGTGTGACGCCTTGTTTTCCACCAGGAAACTGTTCAAAACAGTTCATTTCTGTAAAAACTATGTCACAGATGTGTTTCAAGTGGTTTCACAACATAGAAGTTAAGACTCATTAAATTTAACTCAACTTCAGTTTTGCCCAATGCAACTCAATAGGAATTTCAAAAGTGAGTTTGAGATGTTGAAGTGCACTTTGAAAAACAGTTGGGAAACCATCAAACAGTTCTTAACCATAAGGGTACTGGGGATTTCATCATTTAGAACTGCTTTTACCAGAGTATTTTGACTTTACACAGCGTTAGAGTTGAAGGTAACCTTATTTCACCATAGCAGCGTTTCAGGGCCTGAAAATCACTTTGTGTACACATGTGTGACGCCTTGTTTTCCACCAGGAAACTGTTCAAAACAGTTCATTTCTGTAAAAACTATGTCGCAGATGTGTTTCAAGTGGTTTCACAACATAGAAGTTAAGACTCATTAAATTTAACTCAACTTCAGTTTTGCCCAATGCAACTCAATAGGAATTTCAAAAGTGAGTTTGAGATGTTGAAGTGCACTTTGAAAAACAGTTGGGAAACCATCAAACAGTTCTTAACCATAAGGGTACTGGGGATTTCATCATTTAGAACTGCTTTTACCAGAGTATTTTGACTTTACACAGCGTTAGAGTTGAAGGTAACCTTATTTCACCATAACAGCGTTTCAGGGCCTGAAAATACTTTGTGTACACATGTGTGACGCCTTGTTTTCCACCAGGAAACTGTTCAAAACAGTTCATTTCTGTAAAAACTATGTCACAGATGTGTTTCAAGTGGTTTCACAACATAGAAGTTAAGACTCATTGAGTTTAACTCAACTTCAGTTTTGCCCATTGCAAGTTAATGGGGATTTCAAAAGTGAGTTTAAGATGTTGAAGTGCACTTTGAAAAACAGTTGGGAAACCATCAAACAGTTCTTAACCATAAGGGTACTGGGGATTTCATCATTTAGAACTGTTTTTACCATAGTATTTTGACTTTACACAGCGTTAGAGTTGAAGGTAACCTTATTTCACCATAGCAGCGTTTCAGGGCCTGAAATTCACTTTGTGTACACATGTGTGACGCCTTGTTTTCCACCAGGAAACTGTTCAAAACAGTTCATTTCTGTTAAAAACTATGTCACAGATGTGTTTCAAGTGGTTTCACAACATAGAAGTTAAGACTCATTAAATTTAACTCAACTTCAGTTTTGCCCAATGCAACTCAATAGGAATTTCAAAAGTGAGTTTGAGATGTTGAATTGCACTTTGAAAAACAGTTGGGAAACCATCAAACAGTTCTTAACCATAAGGGTACTGGGGATTTCATCATTTAGAACTGCTTTTACCAGAGTATTTTGACTTTACACAGCGTTAGAGTTGAAGGTAACCTTATTTCACCATACAGCGTTTCAGGGCCTGAAAATCACTTTGTGTACACATGTGTGACGCCTTGTTTTCCACCAGGAAACTGTTCAAAACAGTTCATTTCTGTAAAAACTATGTCGCAGATGTGTTTCAAGTGGTTTCACAACATAGAAGTTAAGACTCATTGAGTTTCAACTCAACTTCAGTTTTGCCCAATGCAAGTCAATGGGGATTTCAAAAGTGAGTTTGAGATGTTGAAGTGCACTTTGAAAAACAGTTGGGAAACCATCAAACAGTTCTTAACCATAAGGGTACTGGGGATTTCATCATTTAGAACTGCTTTTACCAGAGTATTTTGACTTTACACAGCGTTAGAGTTGAAGGTAACCTTATTTCACCATAAGCGTTTCAGGGCCTGAAAATCACTTTGTGTACACATGTGTGACGCCTTGTTTTCCACCAGGAAACTGTTCAAAACAGTTCATTTCTGTAAAAACTATGTCGCAGATGTGTTTCAAGTGGTTTCACAACATAGAAGTTAAGACTCATTAAATTTAACTCAACTTCAGTTTTGCCCAATGCAAGTCAATAGGAATTTCAAAAGTGAGTTTGAGATGTTGAATGCACTTTGAAAAACAGTTGGGAAACCATCAAACAGTTCTTAACCATAAGGGTACTGGGGATTTCATCATTTAGAACTGCTTTTACCAGAGTATTTTGACTTTACACAGCGTTAGAGTTGAAGGTAACCTTATTTCACCATAACGCGTTTCAGGGCCTGAAAATCACTTTGTGTACACATGTGTGACGCCTTGTTTTCCACCAGGAAACTGTTCAAAACAGTTCATTTCTGTAAAAACTATGTCGCAGATGTGTTTCAAGTGGTTTCACAACATAGAAGTTAAGACTCATTGAGTTTCACTCAACTTCAGTTTTGCCCAATGCAAGTCAATAGGAATTTCAAAAGTGAGTTTGAGATGTTGAAGTGCACTTTGAAAAACAGTTGGGAAACCATCAAACAGTTCTTAACCATAAGGGTACTGGGGATTTCATCATTTAGAACTGCTTTTACCAGAGTATTTTGACTTTACACAGCGTTAGAGTTGAAGGTAACCTTATTTCACCATAAGCGTTTTCAGGGCCTGAAAATTCACTTTGTGTACACATGTGTGACGCCTTGTTTTCCACCAGGAAACTGTTCAAAACAGTTCATTTCTGTAAAAAACTATGTCGCAGATGTGTTTCAAGTGGTTTCACAACATAGAAGTTAAGACTCATTAAATTTAACTCAACTTCAGTTTGGCCCAATGCAAGTCAATGGGGATTTCAAAAAGTGAGTATGAGATGTTGAAGTGCACTTTGAAAAACAGTTGGGAAACCATCAAACAGTTCTTAACCATAAGGGTACTGGGGATTTCATCATTTAGAACTGCTTTTACCAGAGTATTTTGACTTTACACAGCGTTAGAGTTGAAGGTAACCTTATTTCACCATAGCAGCGTTTCAGGGCCTGAAATTCACTTTGTGTACACATGTGTGACGCCTTGTTTTCCACCAGGAAACTGTTCATAACAGTTCATTTCTGTAAAAACTATGTCACAGATGTGTTTCAAGTGGTTTCACAACATAGAAGTTAAGACTCATTGAGTTTAACTCAACTTCAGTTTTGTCCAATGCAAGTCAATGGGGATTTCAAAAGTGAGTTTGAGATGTTGAAGTGCACTTTGAAAAACAGTTGGGAAACCATCCAAACAGTTCTTAACCATAAGGGTACTGGGGATTTCATCATTTAGAACTGCTTTTACCAGAGTATTTTGACTTTACACAGCGTTAGAGTTGAAGGTAACCTTATTTCACCATAACGCGTTTCAGGGCCTGAAATTCACTTTGTGTACACATGTGTGACGCCTTGTTTTCCACCAGGAAACTGTTCAAAACAGTTCATTTCTGTAAAAAACTATGTCGCAGATGTGTTTCAAGTGGTTTCACAACATAGAAGTTAAGACTCATTAAGTTTAACTCAACTTCAGTTTTTGCCCAATGCAAGTCAATAGGAATTTCAAAAGTGAGTTTGAGATGTTGAAGTGCACTTTGAAAAACAGTTGGGAAACCATCAAACAGTTCTTAACCATAAGGGTACTGGGGATTTCATCATTTAGAACTGCTTTTACCAGAGTATTTTGACTTTACACAGCGTTAGAGTTGAAGGTAACCTTATTTCACCATAGCAGCGTTTCAGGGCTGAAAATCACTTTGTGTACACATGTGTGACGCCTTGTTTTCCACCAGGAAACTGTTCAAAACAGTTCATTTCTGTAAAAAACTATGTCGCAGATGTGTTTCAAGTGGTTTCACAACATAGAAGTTAAGACTCATTAAATTTAACTCAACTTCAGTTTTGCCCAATGCAACTCAATAGGAATTTCAAAAGTGAGTTTGAGATGTTGAAGTGCACTTTGAAAAACAGTTGGGAAACCATCAAACAGTTCTTAACCATAAGGGTACTGGGGATTTCATCATTTAGAACTGCTTTTACCAGAGTATTTTGACTTTACACAGCGTTAGAGTTGAAGGTAACCTTATTTCACCATAAGCGTTTCAGGGCCTGAAAATTCACTTTGTGTACACATGTGTGACGCCTTGTTTTCCACCAGGAAACTGTTCAAAACAGTTCATTTCTGTAAAAAACTATGTCGCAGATGTGTTTCAAGTGGTTTCACAACATAGAAGTTTAGACTCATTAAATTTAACTCAACTTCAGTTTTGCCCAATGCAAGTTCAATGGGGATTTCAAAAGTGAGTTTGAGATGTTGAAGTGCACTTTGAAAAACAGTTGGGAAACCATCAAACAGTTCTTAACCATAAGGGTACTGGGGATTTCATCATTTAGAACTGCTTTTACCAGAGTATTTTGACTTTACACAGCGTTAGAGTTGAAGGTAACCTTATTTCACCATAAGCGTTTCAGGGCCTGAAAATTCACTTTGTGTACACATGTGTGACGCCTTGTTTTCCACCAGGAAACTGTTCAAAACAGTTCATTTCTGTAAAAAACTATGTCGCAGATGTGTTTCAAGTGGTTTCACAACATAGAAGTTAAGACTCATTAGTTTAACTCAACTTCAGTTTTGCCCAATGCAACTCAATAGGGATTTCAAAAGTGAGTTTGAGATGTTGAAGTGCACTTTGAAAAACAGTTGGGAAACCATCAAACAGTTCTTAACCATAAGGGTACTGGGGATTTCATCATTTAGAACTGCTTTTACCAGAGTATTTTGACTTTACACAGCGTTAGAGTTGAAGGTAACCTTATTTCACCATAACGCGTTTCAGGGCCTGAAAATCACTTTGTGTACACATGTGTGACGCCTTGTTTTCCACCAGGAAACTGTTCAAAACAGTTCATTTCTGTAAAAAACTATGTCGCAGATGTGTTTCAAGTGGTTTCACAACATAGAAGTTAAGACTCATTAAATTTAACTCAACTTCAGTTTTGCCCAATGCAACTCAATAGGATTTCAAAAGTGAGTTTGAGATGTTGAAGTGCACTTTGAAAAACAGTTGGGAAACCATC
Source organism: Polypterus senegalus (assembly GCF_016835505.1). Taxonomy (NCBI): domain Eukaryota; kingdom Metazoa; phylum Chordata; class Cladistia; order Polypteriformes; family Polypteridae; genus Polypterus; species Polypterus senegalus. Next base: position 2,998 of record NW_024381070.1, on the reverse strand, counting down.
AAACAGTTCTTAACCATAAGGGTACTGGGGATTTCATCATTTAGAACTGCTTTTACCAGAGTATTTTGACTTTACACAGCGTTAGAGTTGAAGGTAACCTTATTTCACCATAACGCGTTTCAGGGCCTGAAATTCACTTTGTGTACACATGTGTGACGCCTTGTTTTCCACCAGGAAACTGTTCAAAACAGTTCATTTCTGTAAAAACTATGTCGCAGATGTGTTTCAAGTGGTTTCACAACATAGAAGTTAAGACTCATTAAATTTAACTCAACTTCAGTTTTTGCCCAATGCAAGTCAATAGGAATTTCAACAGTGAGTTTGAGATGTTGAATGCACTTTGAAAAACAGTTGGGAAACCATCAAACAGTTCTTAACCATAAGGGTACTGGGGATTTCATCATTTAGAACTGCTTTTACCAGAGTATTTTGACTTTACACAGCGTTAGAGTTGAAGGTAACCTTATTTCACCATAACGCGTTTCAGGGCCTGAAATTCACTTTGTGTACACATGTGTGACGCCTTGTTTTCCACCAGGAAACTGTTCAAAACAGTTCATTTCTGTAAAAACTATGTCACAGATGTGTTTCAAGTGGTTTCACAACATAGAAGTTAAGACTCATTGAGTTTAACTCAACTTCAGTTTTTGTCCATTGCAAGTCAATACGGCTTTCAAACAGTGAGTTTGAGATGTTGAAGTGCACTTTGAAAAACAGTTGGGAAACCATCAAACAGTTCTTAACCATAAGGGTACTGGGGATTTCATCATTTAGAACTGCTTTTACCAGAGTATTTTGACTTTACACAGCGTTAGAGTTGAAGGTAACCTTATTTCACCATAACGTTTCAGGGCCTGAAAATCACTTTGTGTACACATGTGTGACGCCTTGTTTTCCACCAGGAAACTGTTCAAAACAGTTCATTTCTGTAAAAACTATGTCACAGATGTGTTTCAAGTGGTTTCACAACATAGAAGTTAAGACTCATTAAATTTAACTCAACTTCAGTTTTGCCCAATGCAACTCAATAGGAATTTCAAAAGTGAGTTTGAGATGTTGAAGTGCACTTTGAAAAACAGTTGGGAAACCATCAAACAGTTCTTAACCATAAGGGTACTGGGGATTTCATCATTTAGAACTGCTTTTACCAGAGTATTTTGACTTTACACAGCGTTAGAGTTGAAGGTAACCTTATTTCACCATAACGCGTTTCAGGGCCTGAAAATCACTTTGTGTACACATGTGTGACGCCTTGTTTTCCACCAGGAAACTGTTCAAAACAGTTCATTTCTGTAAAAACTTATGTCGCAGATGTGTTTCAAGTGGTTTCACAACATAGAAGTTAAGACTCATTAAATTTAACTCAACTTCAGTTTTGCCCAATGCAACTCAATAGGAATTTCAAAAGTGAGTTTGAGATGTTGAAGTGCACTTTGAAAAACAGTTGGGAAACCATCAAACAGTTCTTAACCATAAGGGTACTGGGGATTTCATCATTTAGAACTGCTTTTACCAGAGTATTTTGACTTTACACAGCGTTAGAGTTGAAGGTAACCTTATTTCACCATAACGCGTTTCAGGGCCTGAAAATCACTTTGTGTACACATGTGTGACGCCTTGTTTTCCACCAGGAAACTGTTCAAAACAGTTCATTTCTGTAAAAAACTATGTCGCAGATGTGTTTCAAGTGGTTTCACAACATAGAAGTTAAGACTCATTGAGTTTAACTCAACTTCAGTTTTTGCCCAATGCAAGTCAATGGGGATTTCAAAAGTGAGTTTGAGATGTTGAAGTGCACTTTGAAAAACAGTTGGGAAACCATCAAACAGTTCTTAACCATAAGGGTACTGGGGATTTCATCATTTAGAACTGCTTTTACCAGAGTATTTTGACTTTACACAGCGTTAGAGTTGAAGGTAACCTTATTTCACCATAAGCGTTTCAGGGCCTGAAAATTCACTTTGTGTACACATGTGTGACGCCTTGTTTTCCACCAGGAAACTGTTCAAAACAGTTCATTTCTGTAAAAAACTATGTCGCAGATGTGTTTCAAGTGGTTTCACAACATAGAAGTTAAGACTCATTAAATTTAACTCAACTTCAGTTTTTGCCCAATGCAAGTCTATGGGAATTTCAAACAGTGAGTTTGAGATGTTGAAGTGCACTTTGAAAAACAGTTGGGAAACCATCAAACAGTTCTTAACCATAAGGGTACTGGGGATTTCATCATTTAGAACTGCTTTTACCAGAGTATTTTGACTTTACACAGCGTTAGAGTTGAAGGTAACCTTATTTCACCATAACGCGTTTCAGGGCCTGAAATTCACTTTGTGTACACATGTGTGACGCCTTGTTTTCCACCAGGAAACTGTTCAAAACAGTTCATTTCTGTAAAAACTATGTCGCAGATGTGTTTCAAGTGGTTTCACAACATAGAAGTTAAGACTCATTAAGTTTAACTCAACTTCAGTTTTGCCCAATGCAACTCAATAGGAATTTCAAAAGTGAGTTTGAGATGTTGAAGTGCACTTTGAAAAACAGTTGGGAAACCATCAAACAGTTCTTAACCATAAGGGTACTGGGGATTTCATCATTTAGAACTGCTTTTACCAGAGTATTTTGACTTTACACAGCGTTAGAGTTGAAGGTAACCTTATTTCACCATAACAGCGTTTCAGGGCCTGAAAATTCACTTTGTGTACACATGTGTGACGCCTTGTTTTCCACCAGGAAACTGTTCAAAACAGTTCATTTCTGTAAAAACTATGTCGCAGATGTGTTTCAAGTGGTTTCACAACATAGAAGTTAAGACTCATTGAGTTTAACTCAACTTCAGTTTTTGCCCAATGCAAGTCAATAGGAATTTCAAAAGTGAGTTTGAGATGTGAAGTGCACTTTGAAAAACAGTTGGGAAACCATCAAAACAGTTCTTAACCATAAGGGTACTGGGGATTTCATCATTTAAAACTGCTTTTACCAGAGTATTTTGACTTTACAC
>NW_024381069.1:0-28264 GCF_016835505.1 Polypterus senegalus | reverse complement strand
TTTTTTTAAAAAATAAAATGCTTTTAAAAATTTTTGGGGTTTTTTTGTTTTTTTGGTGGAAAAAAAAAATTAAATTTTTTTGGGGAGTGTAAAACTGGGTTTTAAAGGGGAAAAACGGAAATATTTATTGAAAAAAAAAAGGAAACCCAGACTTTTTTAAACAATTTCCTTTTGGCCCCTTTTTTTAAAAATGAGAGGAAAAAAAAACCCCATTTTTTTAAACAATTAATTGTTTTTTTAAAGTGTGTTTTATTTTTAAAAAATTTTAATTTAATTATTCCCGCTAAAAACCCGCCGGGGGCAATTTTCCCGTTTAAAAATAAAATTTTTTTAGTTTTTTAAAAACCTTTTTAAATAAAAAAGTCGGGAAAAAATTCCTTTCCCGGCCCCCTTTTGAGGTGTTACCTTAAAAAAATGGGAATTTTAAAGTTAAAATTTTTTTTTTTCCCCCAATTTTTAAAAAAAATTTTTTCTTACCTTTTTCTTAAAAATGTAAATGTTTTTTAAAAGTGAAAAATAAAAGAAAATAAAAAAAAAAATCCAAATTTTCCGAAAAAGAAGGGTTCAAGGCCGGGGGGACAAAAAAAAAAAAAGGGGGGGAAAAAAAAAAAACTTGGTTCCGAAGGGGGGGGGCCCCCCAAAAAAAACCCCTTTGGAAACCAAAGGAAGGGGTTTTTAATGGGCCCAATTCCTTTTTTAAAATTTTCTATTTTGAATCTTTTTTGGTTGGGGGTAAAAAAAACCGGAAAAAGAAAAAAAAAGGGGGAGAAGATTTTGAGAAATGTAGGAAAAAAACTTAAACAGGAAAAAATTTGGGATTAAAAATGAATTTAAAAAAGGATTTTTAAAAAAAAATTTAAAAAAATTTTTTTGCATTTTTCGAAAAGAAGGATTTTAAAAAGGGGGGCCCCTTTTTCCATTTTAAAATTCCTCTTTACTAAAACTAAATAAAACCCCTGCTTTAAAAAACCTAAAATACCCGGAAAGGGGGTCTTTTGTTTTTGGGAATAAAAAAAATTTTTTAAAACCCCTTTTTTTGGGGAAAAAATTTTTTTTATCCTAAAATTTTGTTTTTTCCCGTTTAAAAAAAAAATAAAAATAAAAAAATCGCAAGATTTGGGAAATCTTGGAAATTTTTTATAAGAAAAAAAATATAATTCACCTCTTTTTTTAAAAACTATTTTTTGGGTTTTTTAACAAAATTCATAAGCCCTTGATGATGCAAATTTTTTTTGGGTATTCGCCGATGGCCCGTTGAAATTAAAAAACCCAGGGTTTTTTGGGAATTTCCCCCTTTGACTTTTAAAATTTTTTCTTTTAAAAGGGCTGTTGTAATTTAAAAAAACCCCCCTTTGGATTAAAAACCCAAATTTTTTTCCTTCCTTTTTTTTTTTTAAAACCCCTTTTTTTTTTTTTCCCGGGGTTTAAAGGGTATAAAGCCACCCTTAAAAAGGTAATACTGAAAATAAAACCAGAAGGGATTTGGGGTGATATAAATGGGTTATTTGGGGGGGTTTTTTTGGGGAAAATTTTTTTAAAGGGTTTTTTAAAAGCCTTTTCTGCGATATCCCCCCGGGGGTTTTTTAAAAAAACTAAACTTTTTCAAAATTTTTAAAAAGGGGGGGGGTTTAATTTTTTTAAAATTATAAATTATATATCTTTGGGGAATTTTTAAAAGGGTTTTTATTTTTTTGGGGTTTTTTTTTTTAAAACTGGAATTTTTTTTACTTATCAAAAATTTCTTTTTTAAAACACCTTTTGAAGGGAAAAGGATTATGCCCCCGAAAAGCTTTGGGGTTTCACTATTAAGGGAAGGGGGTTTTAAAAAACCCTTTTTTTCCGGTTTCCCTTTACCCCCCGGTGGGTCTATAAACCCCCTGTGGCCCAAAACCCTTTACAGGGGTTCCCCCCCCCGGGGGCAAAAGGTTAATTACTTTTATTTTTTCCCCGGGGGGGGATCCCCCGGGGGCGGGGGGTCTTACTTCTAAACGCGCGGGCCAGGGTGTGCGGAAAAAGGTTTTACTAAGTGCGTAATTTGGATTTTTTTTTAAAAATTTTTTCCCCGGAATAAAAAAAGGGCTTTTTGGGTTGAAAAAAAAAACGGGGTTTTCGTTGCTGATTGAAAATTTTTAAAAAAAACAAGGAAAAATTTTCCCCCAAAAAATTTTTGGGAAGGGGTTGTTTTTCCTTTTTTTAAAAAAATTTTCCCCCCCTTTTTTAACTTCTTAAAAAAGCTGAAATTTTTTTTGTTCAAAAAGGATTTTTGAAACTGGGGGTTTTTATTTTAAATTTTAAAATAAAACAATTCCTTAGGGGGGAATTTTTTAAAAGAAATTTTTCTTACCTGGCCTTTCTTTTTGGGGTTTTCCAAAATTTTTCATTTTTTTTTTTTCCTTTGGGTTTTATCCCTTAAAAAAAAACAATTTTTTATTTATCAAAAAATTTTTTTATTAAGGAAATTTTTTTCTAATTTTAAAGTCGGGGGTTTCCCTCTACAGTTGTTCATTCCAAAATCAAAAAAAAAATTTTATTTGGGTTTTTTTTTAAAGGGGTTTAAAGTTTGTTTAAGTAAAAATTTTAGCAAAAAAACGAAAAAAGAAATAAAAAATTTTTTAAAAAAATACAAACTTTTTAAATTTTTCAAATTTTAAATTTTTTTATTTTTGAAATTAGTTAATTTTTTAAAAACCCCTTTTAAAAAAAATTTTAAAATTATATGTTTTTTTAAAGATTAAATTTAAAAAATTTCCTTAACCCTGTTCTTGGTTTTTTGGGTAAATGAAAAATACTAGTTTTTTTTACCCTTAAGGGCATTTTTTGGATGGAAAAATCCCGGAAATTTTTTTAAACTGAAAAAAAAGAAAAAAAGGGGGGTTTAAAAAAACGGGTTGGAATGTTTTTGGGTTTGGAATTTTAAATTTTTGTGGTTTTAAAGACGGGAAAAGGTTTTTAAAAAATTTTTTTCCCCAAAAAAATTTGTCCTTTTGGTTTGCTCGTAGAATAAAACAATTTTTTTCAAACCCCCTTTTTTCTTTTTTTTCCCGGGCAAAAAACCCCCTTTGGGGGGGCCAGTGGGGGGGGTTTTCAGGAAAAAACCCTTTGGGGCCTGGAAAAGGGTTCAAATAAAGGAAATTTTAAGATTTAAATTTTTTTCTTCCAGTTTTTTAAAACAAAGCAAAAGGGGGGTAAAAGGGAAACGGGGGGGAAAGGGGAAAAGGGCTTTAGGGGGGAAAAATTTTGGCGATAAAAAATTAATTTACCCCATGAAAGGGAAAAATTTTGGGAAAAAAAATTTTTTTTGGAAGAGGTTTGGGGGCCAAGGCCTTTTAAAAAAAGGTCTAAAACCCATAATTTTGGAAAAAAAAAAATTTTTTGGGGAAAAAAATTTTGGGGCCCTTTAATTACTAAAAAAATCCTTTTTTAAAAGAGCCCTGGAAAAACCGAAAATTCCCTTTTCCCTGTTCATAACACTCAGGTCTTTTATTTCCAGTGTTTGGAGCTAAAAGAAATTCCAAAGTCAACCCAAAATTTTTTGGGGGGCCCGGGTTTTTAAATTTTTTTTAAAAACATGGGATTTTCCCCAAATTTTAAAATTTCCTTTCATAAAAACCCATCAAAAGAAAAACTTCCCTTTTCCCCCAATGTCCTTTTCTCAAAAGAAGATTATAATCTTTGGCAAAGGAGTCTTTTGTGGTAACCAAACCTACTTTTGGCCATTTTTAGCAATTTTACGGGTTTTTAAAAAGGTATTTGTTTTAAAAAAAGCCCGCCCCGGCCGTCTTACAGTTTTATTAAAAAAATTTGGGGGTAAAAGGGCCCCAAAAAAACCCCCAAAAAATTCCTTAAATTATTTGTGCCTTAATTGCCTTTCCTAATGGGGAAGCCCAATTTTTAACCCTTTTTGAAAAAATACTTCACCCCAAGGGGCCCCTAAAAAAAAAATTTAGTTTTTATAAGGGAAAAGGTTATTTAAAACCCCCCTTATTATTCCCCAAAAAGGAAACTTTTAATTTTTTAAAAAATTTTAAAAATTTTAAAAAATTTCAAATTACCTGGTTCCCGTAAAAAAAAAAAAAAATTTTGGGGAACCTTTTTTTGCCCCAAAAATAAAAAAAAGGGTTTAAAATTTGGGGTTTTCAAAAAAAAGGGAAAAATGGGGGTTAATATAGAAAAAAATTTGCAGGAAATTTGGTTTTGACGGGGAAAGGGGAAAAAACTCAAAAATAATTTTTTTTCCAAGGGGGTATCAAGGGTTTCGGGAATCCTTTTTTGGCCCATTTTGGGGCCCGGGGGTTTGGATTATTTTCTTTTTTTTCCCCCGGGGAAAAGGGTTAGTTCTTTTGGGATTTTACTCCGGTTGGCCCAAAATTTACATAAAAAATTTTAAATTTTTTTTTTTATAAATTTCCGCCAAAAAGGGGGGAAATTTGCTTTCCCAACATTTTTTAAATCTTTTTATTTGGGGGCCTTTTTTAAATTTTAAATCCCAAGGGGTTTTCCTTTTTTTTTCCCAGATTTTCCCCCCTTCCCCCTCTTTGGGGGGGGCCCCCTTGGAAGGGCCCCCCAGGTTTTGGGTTTTCCCAAAGGCCCCCTTCCCCGGCCCCCCCCTTTTTCCCCACCAAAGTTTCCCCCCCCCCTTTTTGGGGCCGGGAATCTAAAAAAAAGGGAAGGGGACCCCTTTCCCTAAGGGGGTGCTCAAATCGGGGCCCCCCTGAAAAGGCCTTAAGGGGCCCCCTTTTTTTGGGGAAATCCAGAGGGGACCAAAAAGGGAAAAACCCCCCGGAAACCAGGGGCCCCCACGGTTTTCCCGCCTCCCAAAACAAAAAAATTTTTTAATAGACATTTTCAAAAAAAAGGATAAAGCTTTTATTTAAAATGAAAATAAAGTAAAAAAAAAATTCAAAAACAAAATGAAAAGGTTAAGGGGGGGACAAAAAAAAAAACCCCAACGGCGGGAAAAAAATAAAATTAAATTTTTTTTGTTAACCCCGGGTTTTACTTTAAAAAAAATCCTCTTTTTTTAATTTTGGGGTTTTGAGATTTTGTTTTTTTTTAAAAAAAACATTTGGGGTTTTTGGGGTGGGGGGAGCCCCCCCAAAAAGGGAAAAAAAAAAAGGGGGGGGGGGAAATGCCCCCCCCGGGTAGTTGTTATTGTTGAAAAAGTATCGGTTTTTAAAAAATTTGGGGTTATAAAAATTTAAAAAATTTTTTCCGTTTTTAAATCCCCTTATATTTAATTTATTATTTTTTTAAAAAAATAAAAAACCGTAAATTTTTTTTTTTTTTAATTCTAAAAATTTTGAATCTTTTTTATTTAATTTAAACCCGGGGCCCCGGAAAAGGGGGGTTTTTGGGGAAAAAAACCACCCCCCTTTTTTCCCCTTTTAAAAAATATGTTTTTGCAACCTTAAGTATTCCCCACAAAAAAGGGAAAACAAAAAATTTTTTTTTACCCCAAAGGGAAAAAATTCCCCCCCTTTTTGGGGATTTGGTACCTAAGGGGTTTTCAAAAAACCCCGATAGAAAACCATAATGGGGGAATAACCCTTAAGAAAAAAAGCCCCGGCTTCCGGGTTCCCTTTTTTAATACCAACCGCAGGTAACCCCAAAATTTTAAAAAAACTTCTGCACTACCCCTAATTAAACCCATAGGCTCTTGGGGGAAAAAATGCGGGGAAATTCCCAAAATTTTTTTGCAAAATTTTTTTTTGCCCCAATTTCCAAAAAAATTTCCAAAATTTTGTTTTTCAAAGGACAGGCCGGGTTTTAATTTTTTTGGAAAATCTTTTAAGAAAAAAGAAAACGTTTTTAAAAAACCCATAACCAACATCCTGGTTTTGGGCCCGGGTTCCCCTCCGTTTAGGCTCCCCTTGGGGGAAAAAATAAAAAATAAAAATTTCCCCTCTTCCCCTTTTTTTTCTGAGAAAAAGGGGAAAAAAAAACCCCTTTTTTTTTTTTTCCCCTGGAACAAAGGTTTAAAATCCCCTGGCGTAATCGCATGTAAACAAAATAGGCCCCAAATTTAAAAATTTTAAATCGCGGGATGGGGTCCACCCCTTTTAAAAATAAGGTTAAGCTAAAAAAGGGTGAAATTTTAAAAGGGGGGGGCCCAAAGGGGGGTCTTTTTTTTTCCCCTTTCCCAAATTTAATATTAAAAACTCCCATTTATTTTTTTTTTTCAAAAAGGGAAAAAAAAAATTTTTTTTTTGGGCGGGGGCCCCAAATTTTTCCAAAATTTGAATAAAAAAATAAGATTTTGGGATTTTTTCTATTGAGGGCCCCGGGTTTGGGTTTTTTAATTTTTTTTGGTGGGGCCCTTTTTTTTTGAACCGAAACTGGGAAAATTTTTTTTAAGAAAGGAAATTCTTCTTTTTTTTTTAGTTCCGAAGGGGGCCCCGAGTGGGAATTCGGGGGTGAGATAAACCCCCCCGGGGTTTGGGAAAAACCCTGTCAGTTTCTTTTTTTTAAAAATTCGCCTTTTTCAAGGGGGAAATCTCCCCAAAGCTTTTTTTGGGGGTATGAAAATTTTAAAAATTTTTTCTTAAATTTGAATTAAATTTGGAATTCCCCTTTTTCGTTACCTCCTTGGGGTCCCCACCAAAAATCCCTCTTTTTTTGGCTGTTTGGGGCCCCCCAAAAAGAAAACCCCAAAAGGGGCAAGCCACAATGCCAAAAATTTTTCGGAAAAGGGGGGCTTAGGCCCCCAAAAAATTGCCACCCTTTGGGGAAATGGGTGGTAAGGCGGCCCCCAAAAAAACCCCCCAAAAACCCCCCCAAAAACCCCGGTTTTCCCAAATTTTCCATTAGGAAAAAATTTAATTAATTGTTTTTTTTTTGTTCCCAAGTCCCGGTTAAAACATTTCCCACCCCCCTATTTTCCCCCCAATAAAAAATTTTTCTTTAAAAATACTCTGGGGGGTTTCGGGCCCCAAATAAAAATTTTAAATTTTTTAAAATTTTAAATTATTTTTTGTTTTTTTAAAAGGAATCTTTTTTCCCTTTTTGGAACATAGTTTTTAAATTTTTTAAACCCCAAAAATTTGGGCCTGGGCTCTGGTTTGGGGAAGGTTTTTGGGATTTTTTTAAACCCCTTTAAAGAAATTTGAGTCCCCTTTTCCCAATGGGGGGAAAATATTTTTTTAAAAAACCCCCACTTGACAAATAATAATTCCCTTTTTGTCTTTTTGGAAATCGTTTTTCGGGAAAAGTAGTTGGCAGAATAAAAAATTTCCATGTGGTAAAAATTACAAAAAGGGGTTTTTAAAAAAAAATTTTTTGGGGGGTCGAAAGGTTTGGGTTTTAAGCATGTCTCAGAAAAAATCAAAAAAAAAAATTTTTTAGTCAAAATTGCTTTTAATATTTTTCTTTCCAATGGGGGGGGAAAAAAGGAAAAAGGGAAAAATGGCCCTTTTTGGGGCCCTTTAGCCCCTTTTGGGGGCCAAAAAGGGGGAAAAAAAAACCCCCCCAAACCCTTTTTACCCTTCGGGGGGCCCGGGGGTTTAAAACCTTTTTCGTCGGGGGATTTGGGAAAGGGCAAAAGGGCTTGGGGGGGTTTTAAAAAGAAAACCCCCTGGCCAGGTTAAGGTACTTTAAAAAAAAAAAGTTTCTGCACATCCCCCCCTTAAAAGTGGGAGGTAAAAAACCGCTTTTCCCCCCTTTTTTGGCCCCTGGGGGTTTTTGTTTTTGGGTTCCCCCTTTTTTTTTGGGTTTTTTTTTTACGGGGATGAAGGGTTCCCCACTTTTTAAAAAATAAACCTGGCAAAAGGAAATTAAATAAATTCCTTTGGAAAAACCCCAAAAAATTTTTGGGTTTTTGAAAATTTTCCTAAATTTCCGAAATTAATAGAAATATAAAAAAAATTGGGAAAAAAAATTTGCAAAGGATTTTTGCAAAAAGGAACAGAAAATTTTTTAAATCAAAATGAAAAAAAGTTTTTTTTTGGGGCCAAATAAAATTAGTAGTCAGGGGGCCCTTTAAAGTAGTGCTCACTGGAAAAACCCCCACGGGGGGTAAACCCATCAGGGGGGAAAAGGGGGTTTTTTTGGGGAATTTTAAAACAAAAAAATTGGGGAAAATTTTTTTATTTTTTTTTTTTTTTGTTGGGGAAAAGAGGGTTAGTCTAAATCCCATCAATACCACTAGGGGGTTTTTAAAAAAAAGGAAATTTTAAAAAAAAAAAAAAAAAAATCCGGGGGAAAAGGGGCCCCCTTTAAATTGGTTTATAGGAGGAAGAGGACTCTGGGAGGGAGGGGAGGGGGGGTCTTAAGGGGGGAGAAATTTTTTTTGGGGGGGGAAAGGGAATTTGGGGGAGTTTTAAAATGGGGTTTCTTTTTGGGGGGTTTTTTCCTGGTCCAAATTTTTTTTAAAAATAATTTTTTTTTATAAAAATTTTTAAAAATAATAAAAAAATAATAATAAAAAATTTTTTAAAAAAGGGGTTGCTTTTCCTTAAAAAACCCATATTTTAAAATTTTTTGGGGGGGGATCCCTTTTTCCCCCTTTTTAAAAGGTAAACCCCCCAAAAACCCCTGGGGTTGTGGTTTTGGGGCAAAAAGGGGGGGGGCCCCTTTTTTTTTTTAAATTTTAAAAATTTTTTTTGCCTTTTGGGTGAAATTTGGTTAAAAATCTTTTTTGTAAAAAAAAAACCAAATTTGGGGTAAAATTTTTTTTTTCATTTTTTTTTTTAAAAAAAAGGGCCCTCCAAACCCAAAGGGATTTTTTGGGCTTCAACCAGGAAACACCCAACCCAGTTATTTGGTAAAGGGGTAAAATTTTTGTGTTTTTGGGGGTTTCTAAAAATTGTTCGGGGCCTTTTTGGGGAAGGGGCCCCCAAAGGGCCCCCTTTTTTTTTTTTGGGGAAACTTAATTCCCCCGGGGGGGAAAATAATTTAAATTCCTCGGGTTTTTCCCCAAAATGGCCCCTTAAATGGCAAATTTTGGCCCCCACCTGTAAAAACTATTTTAAAAAACCCCCGGGCTTTAGGGGTAAAGGGCCCTTTAAAGCCAGCTTTTTTGGAAAAAGTTAATATTCTTTTAAAAAGCATTTTTAAACAAAAAAGGGGAGGAGTGGGGGGATTTTTTTCCGAGCCCCATTTTAAGTTTTTTCCCCCATCCATTTTAACCCCAGGGTCACCTTTTCTAAAGTCTTAACCAAAAGGGCCCGGGGCATTTTTCCTTGCCCCCCTGGAAAAGTTTTTTGGGGGGTTTGAAATTTTTTTTGGGGTCCCTCCCCGATAAAGGAAGGTTTTTTGGGGGAAATTTTTTAAAATTGACAACCCCTTTGGGAAAAAAGGGTGGATTTGGGGCCGGGTTTTTTCCCGGGAAGGAAACATTTTTTTTTTTAAAAGGGGTTTTCCCAATAAAAAGGAAAAAAGAATCAACTGTTAAAAAAAGGCATTTTTTTTTGGGCTTTAAAAATCTTTCGGAAAAGTGGGGGTTTTAAAAAATTTTCCCCCCCCCCCTCTTCCCGTCCAAACAGAGAAAGTGCCCCCGCCCCGGGGAAAAGTTTTCCCAAGCGTAAGTTGGACCTTAAGTGAGACCTATTCATTAGGGTTTTACTAAAAAGGTTCTTCCCCTCGATTAGAAGCCGCTTTGGTCCTTTTTGATTGATTAGCCCGCATATATACAAATGAGTTGTCCCCAGACCTGCTGGCCAAGATGATCCGAGAGGCAATTTAACAAAAAATAGCAGTCAATTTGCTCTACTATTTTTGGGGGGGTTTTCATCCCAATGGCTCCCACCCTCGCAAAGAAAAAGGGGGGCGCTGGGGTCAAATCTCCCCCAGGGGTTGAAACCGTTTCCCCCCCTTTCGGCGAAAAAAAACAGGCAGATCCAAAACTGGTCAAAAAAAAGAACTAATTAAAAGGGAAACAAAAAGAGGTTTTAAAAACCAAAAAAGGGCCCGTCCAACCCGGGGTTCCCCGGGGGGGGGGCCCCCCCTGCCCCGGCTTTCCGGGACGTTTTCGCCCCCCTTCCAAGGCCATTTTTTTATTTTCAAAAAACCACCGTTTTTTGCAAAAAAAATTTTTTTAAAAAAAAAAAAAGGGGAAAAAAAAAAAAAAAAAAAAGGGCCCGCGCCCCCTTTGTTTTTTTTTGCCCGCTTTCTTCCCCCCCCTCCCCGGGCCCCCACCCCGCACCACCCCGTCCTCCCCCCCTGCGCCCCGGGGGTTCTGCCCCGGGGCCCCGGGGGTCCCCACCCGGGGGGGCCCCCCACGCCCGGGGGGCCCTTTTTTTTTGTTTGCGGAAGTACCCCCCAGGGCCCCGCGGGGAAAAAACCCTGGCCCCCCGGGCCCGTGGGGCAGGGGCCGCCCCTTTTTTTTTTTTTTTTTTTTTTTTTTTTTTTTTCCCCCCGGTTTGGGGCCCCGGGGGTACCGGGGGGGGAACCCCCCCCTTCCTGGGGGGTTGTTTTTTCCCCCTTCTTGTTTCCCCGCCAGCCCCGTTTCTTTGCCCCCTTTTTTCCCAGTTATGCCTTCCCAAAAGGGGTCACTTTGGCCAAAAGTTTTTCTTCCGGGTTCCCCTCCACCCTTTTTTAAAACCCCAAACTTCCGTTTCCCATTTTTTTTAAAACCCCGCCAAAACCGTTTTTGAAAGCCCTGCGTGGCAAAGGGGAATCCCTCCGTGGGCCCGACCCTTTTTTCTTTTGGGGGGGTTTTTTTTTCCCTTCGGGGCCCCCCCCCAAAAACCCGCCCCCTCCGATGCCGGGGGGCCGGGCCCGGAAAAACCGCTTTCCTCCCCGCTCCCCAAAGTTTGTTCTTTTTTTGTTTTGGGCGGGGGGTCCCCCCGCGGGGTTTTGCCCCGGGGAAAACCTCCCCACAAAACCCCTCCCCCCTACCCGCCCCGCCTGCCCGCGTCCTCCCTGGTTCCCCCCAGGGGTAGCCCCTTTTTTAAAGCAAGGGAGGGCCCTTACCCAACCCCGCAAAGGGAAATTTTCCCAAGGGGGTTTATTTTTTAAATTTTTGTTTTCCCCCGGGGTAAATTTTTAAAAAACAAAATTTGGGTAAATTTTTTTTGTCTTCCTTTTTTGAGGGCCTCCAAAACCCGCCCCTTTCCCCAAAAATCTTCCCCTTTTCACAAATTTTCCCCATGGGTTTTTTTTTCCACACCATTTCCCCAAGGGAAAATGAAAAACCGTATAAAAATCCCTTTCAATCTTGGGATGGGAAAACCCAGATACAATTAAATTGGACCCAAATTTTGTTTTTGGGTTAGTACCCCAAGAGGGAAATTTGAAAAGTTTCCAAGGCCCCTTAAAAACCTTTCAAAATTCCTTAAATAAAAAAACAATGTTCTTTAATTTTTAAAAGGTGAATTAAAGTCGGCCCCAAATTCCACGGCCCCCCTTTTAAGAAATCTTTTTTTGGTGGGGAAAAAGGGGGGGCCCTTTTTAACCCTTAACTCCCCCGGTTAAAAATTAATTTGGGAAAAACAAAATTCCCAAAAACCTAAAAGGAAAAAAACCCCAGCCTTAGAGGGCCTTTTCCTTTAATTATTCCTTTAAAAGCCCCCGGCCCAATTTTTGGGAAAACTGGAAAAAAACCTGTTCTTTTTGGTCCGGGCTTTAAATTTTCGGGGATTTTTAAAGGGGGGTTTTCTTGGGGCCCCGGGGTTTTAAACCCAAAATCCCCCCCCGGGTTCTGGGGGTTTTTCTTGCTAAATTTTTCGGCCCCCAAAAGACAAGCCCCGGAGAACAAGCAAACACTTAAAAAAGAATTTTTTCTAAAAAAAAACTATCAGGTGCTTCCCTTTTAAAATTTTCCCAAGGAATTCAGGTTTTTCTTTCTTTTAAAATTTTCCAAACATTTTTGGGGGGGGGAAAGCCCCATCTTTTTTTTTTAAAAAAATTTGGGGGGGAAAAAACCACTGTATTTTAAACTCAAAACCACAACATAAAAATCCCCCCAATTTTCCCCGGGGAACGGGTTTTTACCCCCTTTCCCATTTAAACCCTTTTGGAAAGGTCTTTTTGGCCGTTATGGGTGTTTTCGCTTTCCCTGGGGGGGGGATGCCCCCGGAATCCCCGCCCCGGGAAATTTCACCTTTTTCCACCCGCCAAAATCGACCTTTTACCTTCATTCGGTATTTTAGGGGCAACGGCTTACTAGGGAACTTGCCCGGGTTGTTTCCAAGGGCCCCGGGGCCGGGGGGAACCCCCGTTTTTGGGGTTCCGTACTTTGCTTTTTCCCCCCCCCAAATTTTGGGGGGGACAAGTTTTAAAACCCGCAATAAAACGTTTTTCCTTTTCTCCCAATAGAAAAAAATAAAAAGGCCTTACTTTGTTACGAGTTTTTCTTTTAAGGGTTTTTTTTTGGGAGAAAAAAGGGTTAAAATTTTTCCAGAAATTTTTTAAAAAAAATCATGTTTAAAGGGGTAGTCAAATATAAATTTTTGGGCCCCAAATTACCTGCCTTCAAAAAAAAGGGTCAATTTTTTCCTTTTGGCCGGCACGGACCCAAATTTAACCCCCGATTGGGGGGTTGGTTTTAAAAAGGGGAAGGGGGAATTTAATTGTTCCCCCCTCGGTTTTGGGGTTTTAAAAATTTGGACTACCTTTTACTGGAAAATTTTTAAAAAAATTTTTCCCAGAACATTGGGCCTTTAAAAAAACAAATCCAAAGCCAAATTTGCCAATGGCCCAAAAAACAGGGGGCAGTGGCTACCAGCACAAGGCAGGGCCCCTTCCAGAGAGGTCATAAACCATAGGGAAAACAAAAAGATTTTTAATTTGAGGGGTTGGGGGTTTTTACCCCCTTCTCTTTATTAAAAATTTTTGGGTTTTTTAAAATGTGATATGCTTTGTTTCCCTTTTTGAGGGGATCCCAGCTGTCTTTAGATTTAAACCAAAAAAGGGGGGTTTGGGGAAAAAAATTGAAAAACTTGTTAAAGGGGCAAAAATTTGCAATAAATTTTTGAATTTTTTTCATCAAAGTTTATAGAAAACCAGTGGTTAAAACTGGGGTCTTAACTTTAAACAAGGGGGTCTGGCCTCTCTTCCTGGGGTTTCAGAAAAAAAAATCTATTTGCACGGGGTTTATATTGGTTTTGGAATTTAAAAAATTTTTTTTTTTTTAGAAAACCTTTAACCTGGCCAAATTTTTTTAAAAACAGGTTTTACTTTTTTTTTTAAAAGCCATTTTTTTTAACTTTGAAAACCCCGGGTTTAACCCTTTGAACGGCTGCCTTTCCACTTTGCTGTGGGCCCCCCGTTTGGGAAAACTTTTTCCCCCCCATGGAAACTTTTTAATTGATAAATCAAATAAAATCGTCCTGTTTGGGGAATAAAATTTTTCTGGGAAATGGGCAAAATATGGGTGGGGCGCCATTTTAAATTAAAACTTTTAAAGGGGAAAATTTTTTTTTTTTTTTAAACCCGAATTTAAGAAATCAAAAACAAATTTGATTTTTTTTTCCCATCAATTTGAAAGTAGCCAAAACTGCTTCCCACCCTCTGTTTTTTTTGTATTTAAAACCCTTTTTTGTTTTCAAATATTTTAAAAAACTAAAAACCAAATTTTAGTTTCTTTTTGCTTTGGTTCCCTTTGGTTCAAATTTGGGGAAAAAATTTTATTTTCATATAATTAAAGTATTTTTTTTTGGGGGGGAAAAGGCCACGAAGCTGTTTCATAATGGGAAAATTTGGGGTCTAATTTTAAATTTTGGTTTTTGGAAAACCCCATTTAGTTGAGGGGTAGAATTTTAAAGGCCCGGGCAGAAAAAACCCCCAAATTTGGTTTTTTTTTTGGAAAATTCAGGAAAAATTTTTAATTTTTAGCTTTGGTTTCAAGGAAAATTTTTGGGTGGGCTGGAAAAAGGCTGTTAAAAAATGGGCTGTTGGCAAACCTTTTTGAATTAAAATTTTTAGGGAAAATTTTTTTAAAAAGTTTTTTTTGGTTTTTAAAGGGTGTTTGGGGTTTTTGGGGGCCGGGGGAATTTGACCCTGGGGGGCAGGGGTGCCCAAAAGGGTATTTGGGGTTGGTATTTTAAAAGGGTCGGGGTATCCCCTTTTTTTTTAGGGGAAAATGGCGCTTTTGGACAGCAAGTGAAAAGGAAATAACTTTTAAAAAGGGAAAAGCAAAACACCTTTTGCAAACCTTAAAGAACTTTGAAACCTTTTTCTCTCCTGGCCCTTGACAAAAACTTTAAGTCCCCGGGAAAAACCCCATTGGCAAAAAGGGTCCGAATTTTCTCAAAAGAGAGGGGAATTTTCATCACCAAAAATAAAAAATTTAAAAATGAAACCTAAAATTCCCCTTTCAAAATAAAACCCCCAACTGATAACCATGGGAATAAATAAATTATTGAATAAAAACTTGCTGAGATACCCAATTTGCAAGGTTTTTCCTAAAATTTTTTGGATAAAATTTTTTTTTTTTTTCAGAATATTATTTTCCTTAAGTTATTAAGCTCTGCCAAATTTAACTTTTTACGTTCCAAATTGGGGTGGGTTTCAGGTTTTTTCTGGGTTTTAAAAAAAAAGGCCTTTGGTTTCCCCCCAAAAAGTTTTCATATAACAAATTTTCAAATTTTCCAATTTAATGGGGGGAATAACGAATTTCTTAAATCCTAAAACATTTTTTTTGTTTCCCGAATGTTTTCCCCCCCCAAACCTTTTTATTTTTTCCCTTTTAACCCCCCCATTTTTACATTTTATTTTTCAAAAAAATTATGGGTGAAAAAAAGGGGTTTAAATCAGAAAATGATACCCCCGGATTTGGTCCCAGGCTCCAAAAGTCTTTTTGTAAGACTTTTCCCCCATTTTGGAATGTCCCCTCCCGTGGGGAAAAATTCTGAAAAAAGGTTCCGAAAAACAAAATTTAAAATTCTTTTTTTCGTTACAAACCCAAAAAATTTGCTAAAAATTAATTTAAATAAAAAGATTTTTTAAAATTTAAATTTTATTTCAGCTTTTGCAACTTTCTAAAAATAAATTTTGCCAACAAGCCCCAAAATTCACAATCCCTTCAATTTGCTTAAAAATGATATTTTAACTTTTTCTAATTCGCAAAGGAATTGAAAAACGCGTTTTTAAAATTCACAACTTTAGCACTGCAGGTCGTGATTACAAAAAACATGTCCCCTTCCCCTTTAAGTTTATTCCCTCAAGAATGAAAAAATTTGGGAAATCCGTAAAGGATAAAATTTTAATTTCCAGTTTTCTGCTAATTTAGTATTTATTCTTTTTGCCTTTTTTGTTAAGATCTTTTTTAAAAGGGGAAAAAAGAACAAATTTTTAGGCCGCATATAACCCCCCGTGCAAACCCAAAGTTCCCAGCCCCCTTTCACTGTTTTTGGGTGCCAAAAACTTTTCTGGAAAAATTTTTAAATCCCCAACCTTGGTTTTAATCCTCCTTGTTTTTTCTTTCCAATGGGTTTTATTGGGGAAAGACCTTGTAATTATTTCTACACTTTTGCTTCAGCTTATTCCCAAAGGAAAAAACCCAAATCTTCCTTTTTTAGTCATTTTAAACCAATGGTTATATATTTTAAATTAAAAAAAAAATTTTTTTCGTAAAGGAATTTAAGACTTTTCAAAACAGGGGATTAAAATATTATTTTAAAATAAGCCATAAAAAACAAGGGGGAAATTTTTTAATTTAGGTATGTTTAACCTTTAAAATTTCACGTTTGCCTTTTCTCCCAGGGTAACATTGTCCCCAATCAATATTTTTTTTTGAAAAATTCATTTTTTTTGTGGTTTCAATAAAAATTTAAAAAACCTAAATCTCAAACAAAATTAGAAATCAAAAAATTTAGAAATTTTTAAAAGTTTTGATTTTTTTTTTTTTGGGTTAATTAAAGTCGAAATTTTTTGGGGTCTTTTTCCAAAGTTTAAAACACAAAAAAAAAATAACTCCAAAACAATTTTTATGATCTTTATGGGAAAAGACAAACCAAAGGGCAGGGTTTAAACGGGCTGTCTCCGATACTCAACATTTAAGATTTTAAATTTATTTGGGGACAAAATTAAAAAGGTTTTTTTAATTAACCCCTTTTATTCCCGCGGGAATCCGAATAAATGCTAAAATTACAAATTTTTCCTTGAAATCCATTTTAAAATTTAAAACAAAAGTTATCAGGGGCTCCGTGGATAAAAGAGATCCTTTTTGCTTTCAAAAAATGTTTAATGGCTTCTTCCAAACATTGATTCTTTTCCATCAAAATAAAAACAATCCCCTGTTTTTGAGGCCCTTTTTTTGTAAATAAATTTTTTAAATTAAAAAAAAAAAACTTAAATTTTGCTGTTTGCTCTCCCGAATGAAGTTATCTCAAATAAAAAACAGAAACCCCCCTGGTCCCCTTAAAACCCGCCTAAACCTTTTTGGCAAACCAAATATAGAGGACTTTTGAAATGACGGGCAGGTACCCAAATGATTTTCAAAAACAGAAAAAAAATAAAATTTTTTGTCCTGGTATGAATTTGTTAAAAATACTTGGTAAAAGAAAAGATTTTTGCTTTTCAAAGTTTTAAGGGACCAAAGTTAAGATAAAAATGAAAAATAAAACATGTTTTGGTCAGTCAAAAAAAACTCAAGGGTTTTTTGGCCCAAAAACTCTTTTAAAATTTTTTGGTTCTCCTGTTTAAAACCCCTCCCATCCCAAAACCGCCCCGATTTCCATCCCTTTTTTCCCTTCCCTTTTCTGGTCAAATTTTTTAAATCCGGCCCCCTAACACAGAACCCCTTTCTTCCAAGCCGAAGAGCTAACAAAATAAAAAATTTCCGGGGACTTTTCTTCCCTAGTTTCAGCCAAACCATCAAACCCCCAAAAAACATGAAAACCATGCATAAAATTCTAATTTCAATCCAAAAGATCTTTAAAATGTTTTTTTAGGAAAACCCCCGGTGATTTTTAAAAGTACTCCAATTAAACCCTTTTTGAGGATTTTTTGTTGGAAATGGTGAACCTCCCAAAAATTGATCTTTCCCATACTTTTTTAAACAATTTTCCAATTTTTATAATTAAACCCATTTTTATTCCTTTTTATTCCCCCTTGGAGTGGGGGCCCAAAAATTTCAAATTTTTTCCTTTAAAAAAACCCCCCAAGAATAAAGGTTTTTCAATCAATTTTTCAAATTTAGGAATATATTGATTTTGGTCCAAAGGGGGAATATTAAAACTGTAATGTTTATTTTTAAAACAGGCTTCCCTTGTTGACAAAAAACTGGCCCGGGGAAAAATCAAGGCTGTCGATAACTGCAAGCAAACCAAAATAACATCTTTGGGAAAAATTCTACATGCACTGTCAGATAACCAAAGACCGGAGGACAGAACTGATATTGTAGTATGAGTCTTTTGGATTAAGCTGCAGGAATTACTTAGAGATATTCTACAACAACATCTTTTTGGGGCTGTTATTGATTATATTTACATAATCGAATTTCAGGAGCGCGGCCTTCCTCATACCTACATGCTGTTTACTCTTCACAATAATTCTAACAACCTGTCTTCAGCCACGTCAGTTGTATGTGGCTTTTTCTAGGGTTAGATCTTTCGACTTGTTATCTGTCATCTCCAACAAACCACCTAATTACAACTGCGTCTTTCAAGAAGTATTTATTTCTTCTTGATTTCTGAATTCCTTTCTCACCGTTTTCGGTTGCTATTCTTACACTGCATTATGTTACGGCAGGCGTCAGCTAGTATATTATAATTCATAAACAGTAGAACTTTCTGTTTAGTTTAAGTAGTAGCTGATTTTCAAAATTCCTGCTGTATTTCGTTATATTTCCGCAAGCTGAAATTTCATAATGTAGAAACAAAAAAAAAAAGGCTGGCACCCATTTTATTAGCACATGGGACAGCAGGATGTTTGCGCACAGGGACACTCTGTCGCAGGCCACAAGATCTCACTTGAACCCCAACAACAATGATGAAGGGAATTAGTCGAGTGAATCGAGTCTGTTATTTTAAAATGAGTTTATCAAGAACACGGGGACACAGTTGGAAACTTGTTAAGGGTGAATTTCGCACAAACTTTAGGAAGTTTTTCTTTACACAATCGAACTATCGAGCACACGCCCTAATTGTATATGTAAAGAGTTTCACTGTAAAACATAATAAGCTTCATATTTGAGCATTTGGAGACCCTTGTGTTGTACTGGATTTGTACTGTAGAAAACATAACATAAACTACTGTCCAGCATGCTTAAATGTGTCTTTTCTTTTCTGATCGCTATATGGCACTTTCATCTTGAGACCTATAAACAGTTTCATCCAATCAGCGCCTTCCAAACATGCTGCAGGACAGTGTGAACCTTCATTGTTAGCAGTGCAGCCTCTTCGTTTCATTTACTTATATTGAGTTGTTAGACTATTTACATTTAAGTGCTGTTTGAGCTACCGTTTAGTATAACAGGTGGCTTACCTAGTTCTAAAATTGATATTGAAATGCACACACAAGCCTCCTAAATTAGTTATTGAAACGCTTACGTTTACAGTGTCTGTTTTAGGAAGCCGTAGTTTTTGCTTGTTCCCATTATTATGCTTTATAATTTCTCAGTGTCATATTATTTGTTACTGCTCAGAGATCCTGCTTCACTGAGATTCTGTTTTATATTCTGTATATTCAAACATTTTAAAAGGAACGTTTATTGAACTGACTATAGCAGACTTGTCATCTTCTTAAAATTATTTTATTTATATGAAAGTGACAGAGCTGCACAGTGGCATAGTGGGTTGCACTGCTGCCTCGTAATTTTGCTTCCCGGGTCCTCCCTGTGTGGAGTTTGCATGTTCTCCCTGCGTCTGCGTGGGTTTCCTCCCACAGTCCAAAGACATGCAGGTTAGGTGCATTGGCGATTCTAAATTGTGCTTGGTGTGTGTGTGTTTGTGTGCGTGCCCTGCAGTGGGCTGGCACCCTGCCTAGGGTTTGTTTCCTGCCTTGCTCCCTGTGTTGGCTGGGATTGGCTCCAGCAGACCCCAGTGACCCTGTAGTTAGGATATAGCGGGTTGGATAATGGATGGTTGGATGGATGGATGATATTGACAATTAATCATAAGGTCAAACATCCAAGAGGCTATAAGTTTGTATGGACTGTGCTGTGACATTGTCAAGGTAGAGAGTGTGTGACGTTAACAACGCATTCTGTCCTAAATGACAGCGCACAAGGTTTTTGATATTTCCTAAAGCCAATGTGTCTTAGTTTGTTCATTAATAAATTTTGACAGTGTATTTTAATCAGAATTATTATAAACATATTACCCAATTTCATTTTCTATGTAGATATGTAACATTTGGTTAGAATAAATAAAAAATTAACAACACATGTAATTGTTATGTTCCATTGTTTATAATTAACAAAAATCATTTATCTGAAATGTTCTATTTTGTTTTTTTACGTTTGGTAGTGGAATGCTTCAGTATACAGTTGATTTATTCCACTTCTGAAGGTGCACATTGTCGGTATTCTCCATCGCATTTACTCCCAGTGTAAAGAGTGCCAGTGTAACTGAAGGGCGGCAGACGAGCTCATGTAATGGGAGACAAGGCACTTCTTCACGCTGATGCCCAGGCTCTTCTCATAAATATTCCCATCTTCTGCCTTTTTGTCATTCCTGCCAGTTTACCATCATTATTATTGAACACGTATGTAGAGGAAATGTGTGTCTTATTTTATGTGTATGAGAGGAAGGATGGTAAAGCCTTGAATGAAATTTACTGTTGATGCTTTGGGTAAGAGAAAGCCCGTTTAAGAAGCATGTAATGATTCACACACAGAGAGCACATAGAAAAACACATAGTGAACAGCATTTAACGTTTTACTTTACTTACGATGGTATTTGAGAAACTAGTAAATTAAACGATTTTAAGATGAAGTTTATGATATTCTACTTTAATGATAAAATAAACTACGTGATTTTGGTGATTACTGTAAGAAGGAGTCGACTGTTGTAGCTGGCCATCTGCTCATCTCGCTTATCTATATTATTACTTAGTTTTTATGTATTAGTTTATCTCAATGGCCACTGTCCTATAATTGTGATGCTTCACTTAACATAATTTCTTGCTTGCTTTCCTCTCAATTTTTCTCTCCTGATGGGATATTATGTGAACCTCCATCTTTGTTTTATTCATCTCCTGACTTCTTCACCTGTATCAGTGAGCTGAATGCCTCTCGGAGTTGCAAACGCACCCGCTTTAATTTCTCCATCTCAAGGCAGCATCACTCTTCCTCGGTGTGCTCTCGGGGAGTAAACATTGCTAATCTTCGCACACTCACCCGTGCTCATCCCACAGCAAGCTCATCTACTTCTATCAAGTCAGCTCTCTTGAACGGGAGATAAGTGTCTAATAAAACTTTTTTTCTGCAAGACTTTATTATCTCAAATAAACTGGATTTCTTTTTCATCACTGAGACGTGGATTGTAAATGGTGACACTTCATGTTTTACTGACTTGGTACCTTCAGGTAATTCATTTTTAAACTCTCCTTGGTTGACTCGTTGTGGTGGGGGCATTGCCACTGTTTTTAAAATTAATACAAGGAGTTCGTTTAGTAGCTTCGAACTGCAACTTTTCGAAGTGTGCAGCTCCCCTTCTTTGTTGTTTGCTGTGGTTTATACACCTCCTGTAATTAATGATATCTTCATTTCTGAATTCTCTGATTGCCTGGCTGATATTACCCGCTTCCATGACAACGTATTTATTGTTGGTAATTAAAACATTCACGTATGTTGTCAATCGAAAGCTTTGGTTAATTACTTTTTATCACTATTGGACTCATTTGATTTTATCCAGCATATTAATACGCCAACTCACTCTCCTGGTCACATTCTTGATCTTATTCTTACACGTGATATTTCAGTTAAAAATATTGATTTATGCGATGTTTCTTTTACTGATCACTTTTACAGTCATATGAAAAAGTTTGGAAACCCCTCTCAGCGTGCATAGTAATTGACTCCACTTTCAACAAAAAAGATATCAGTGGTATGTCTTTCATTTCCTAGGAACATCTGAATACTGGGGTGTTTTCCGAACAAATATTTCTAGTGAAGCAGTATTTAGTTTTATGAAATTAAATCAAATGTGAAAAACTGGCTGTGCAAAAATGTGGGTCCCCTTGTAATTTGCTGATTTGGATACATGTCACTGCTCAATGCTGATTACTTGCAACACCAAATTGTTTGGATTAGTTCGTTAAGCTTTGAACTTCATAGACAGGTGTGTCCAATCATGAGAAAAGGTATTTAAAGTGGTCAATTACAAGTTGTGCTTCCCTTTGACTCTCCTCTGAAGAGTGACAGCATGGGATCTTCAAGGCAACTCTCAAAATATCTGAAAAGAAAGATTGTTCAGTCTCACGGTTTAGGGGAATGCTAAGAAAAGCCATTTCAGAGGTTTAAACTGTCAGTTTCAAATGTAAGGAATGTAATCAGGACATGGAAGTCCACAGGCACAGTTGCTGTTAAATCCAGCAGGTCTTGCAGGCTAAGAAAAATACAGGAGCGGCATATGTGCAGGATTGTGAGAACAACCCACAGATCACCTCTAAAGACCTGCAAGAACATCTTGCTGCGGATGGTTTATCTGTACATCATTCTACAATTCAGCGCAATTTGCACAAAGAACATCTGTATGGCAAGGTGATAAGAAGGAAGCCCTTTCTGCACTCACACCGCAAACAGAGTCGCTTGTTGTATGCAAATGCTCATTTACACAAGTCAGACTCATTTTGTAACAAAGTGCTTTGGACTGATGAGACAAAAATTGAATTATTTGGTCATAACAAAAAGCACTTTGCATGGTGGAAGAAGCAAACCGTATTCCAAGAAAAATACCTGCTCCCTCCTGTCAAATTTGGTGTAGGTTCCATCATGGTGTGGGGCTGTGCAGCCAGTTCAGGGACTGGGGCCCTCGTTAAAGTCGAGGGTCAGATGAATTCAACCCAATATCAACAAATTCTTCAGTATAATGTTCAAGCATCAGTCACAAAGTTGAAGTCATGCAGGGGTTGAATATTCCAACAAGACAATGATCCAAAACACAGTTCGAAATCTACAAAGGCATTCATGCAGAGGGAAAAGTACAATGTTCTGGAATGACTGTCACAGTCCCCTGACTTGAATATCATTGAAAATTAATGGGATGATTTGAAGCAGGCTGTCCATGCTTGGCAGCCATCAACTTGAACTGAACTGGAGAGATTTTGTATGGAAGAATGGTCAAAAATACCTCCATCCAGAATCCAGAGACTCATCAAAGGAGGACAGTGTCTAGAGCAGGGCTATTCAATTACAATTTCAATTGGGCCAGATTTTCAAACCAATAAATTTAGCTGGGCCAGACATTTTCAGCAGCCAGTAAGTAGCAGGTAATGACAAATTTGAAATCAACACAAATAAATGTATTTAAAAACAAGTAATGTTTATTCCTTATTTCTCTTTTACATTTGGTCATATCTGACACAGGCACATCAAAAATGTATAAAAAAAAAAAAAAAAAGCTGTAACTGAACAGTAATTGAGGTAGTAGCCATACTTTTTTTCTCACTTCTGAAATAAAAAATAAACATTTTGCTCACATCTGACCCAGGCAAATCTCAAAGTGCATAAAATCAAAATGTGCAAAGTAATAGCAATAACATTTGTTTCCCTTTTGAAATATGAGATCTATGAAATGTTTAAGAGCAAGGCATCAGGTATGGTGTGAATGTAGATTGGTACATTTACTTTAATGATTTGTCTTTAAAATGTCTTTTTACAGAGTTCTTGGAATCAAGTAATGAATTATTAATTATAATTATTACTATTATATTTTTTACTTAATCTTATTTTTCTTGTTTTTTTGTTGATAAGCTCCTGTTGAAGAATTTATTGGTAACAGAACATGTCTGCATACACCAAAACAACTGAAGTAACAATACAAAGTGCCATTTTTGATATGCTAAAATGACTGTAATACACTTGCAACCTTAAAACGCAGACTTCATCACATTGCTGTGTGTGACAAAATATTAGGCAGGTGACTGCTCACACATGTTTACTGATGGACAGCCTGCATTTTGCATGGAGTATGCTTAAAATCAAAAGAGAAACAGCATGCAAAGATGCGCAAACACAAGGAGATCAGTGACAATTGCACCTTAGTGTGACTGCATGAAATCAGAAGGGACCGCTGAATTCCACAGGGCACAGATATCTTCATAACAAGGGACCTATATAATAGGCAGAGGAATTTCAAATGTTTTGCATGCCTACTTTTTGTTTTGATGACTGGTTGTGTTATATTCAGCCTTTTGTTCATTATTCTGGCACAAGCGCAACCAGCCTCTTATTGAAATTCACCATTTGGAATACATGGCCATCCATCAGCAGCACCATGTACTTAGAAATATTTTCCTGCGTGCGTGTCCAAGACATTATTTTTGCCACAACTCCCTCACTCCCAGCACTGGATATAAACTAGCCTTTATGCGGCTCAGGGATATGCAATGATAAGCCCATACTGACACATATGTTAACAAAAAATGGTCTTTGAATCTGTTACAATATAATTTGTTTGAAGTTTCAATGATTTCATTCCCAAATGGCGATCTAAATGGAAATGATAATCACCAAAGCCTATTTTTGGTTGCATTTGCGATCAATTTTAGTTGCAGTCTGGAGCTCTGGCTGGGACCACAGGCTGGGCCACTCAGCAGTTGGTTCTGGGCCACATGTGACCTGTGGGCCGCCATTTGAATAGGCCTGGTCTAGAGGCTAAAAGGAGCAAAAAGAGGCTCAACTAAGTATTGATGTCATATCTCTGCTGGGGTGCCCAAATTTTTGAACCTGTCTAGTTTTGTTATGATGCATATTGCATATTTTCTGTTAATCCAATAAACTTAATGTCACTGCTGAAATACTACTGTTTCCATAAGGCATGTCATATATTAAAAGGAAGTTGCTACTTTGAAAGCTCAGCAAATGATAAAAACAAATCCAAAGAATTAAGATGGGTTCCCAAACTTTTTCTTATGACTGTAAGTCCTTGATCTTTTGACAAGTAGTTGACCGGAGGCTATCCTTTAATTGGTTACTTGCAGATTTTTCTGGGGATGCAGCTCCACATTTGTTTCCAGTGAATTAGTATTGTTTTAGGTTTTTTTAATTTAATGTAATTGGATGATTGTCAACACAATATTTCCTGTTGACATTTTCACACCCACCATTAAATACAGATGAGCAAGCGCAACTTGAAGGACATGGCAACTTCAAGTGGATGTTCAGAAATCAAAGAAAATTTGATTATTTCTTTAATGAAACACACCTTCACAAATCATTCAATTGAAATATAAAGGAGCTTGGACTGGATCGACCTGATTTAAGAATTCAGCAGTAGGCAAGTAATGGAGGATGAGCTTACAAACAGACTTTTTTGACGCTCCTGCGGTGACAGAGTTGCTTCATTGGGTGCGATGTAAGTAATACATTGTTTGCTTTCTCTGTCTGTTGTTTGAAAGTGTCAGGAATGGTGTGCTCTTCCTGAGGTTGATTCCTGCCAGTGCTGCTGAAATTGGCACATAGTGCCAAAGGCTATGAATCTGGATATGTGAATAAAAAAAAACAATCAAGGGATGAGTGAGTGAATGAATGAGAACAAAATGTGTAAATGCATTTTTATGATATTCTTCAAAAATTTACAATAACTGTCAACTGTTGTTGGATATTGCCTCTTCTTTTTTAAATGAGAGAAAATGATTTGGTTAACTTACTGCATTTTTTTCTCATGCTTTAAATGCTTCATATTCTTCAGTACATAATGTGCTACATGCAGGTTGCAGCTTACATTAGAAACTTTCCAAGCATGACTAAATCAGTTTATAAGTCTTAAATCTAAATCTAACTTATTTAATAATAATATAAATGGCAACTGTGAATGAATCAGAATGTGATTCAGGCTTTAATAGGCTGGTCATATGTAAGTAAAGTTCTGGGATACTTACAAATAATTGTTTTGAATCTACTCCATAGGAAATTTAAAGATATGAATTGCAGTTGTTCACTATGACATCTAGCATCTACAGTGGTGCTTGAACGTTTGTGAACCGTTCAGAATTTTCTGTATTTCTGCATAAATATGACCTAAAACATCATCAGATTTTCACTCAAGTTCTAAAAGTAGATAAAGAGAAACCAGTTAAACAAATGAGACAAAAATACTATACTTGGTCATTTATTTATTAAGGAAAATGATCGAATATTACATATTTGTGAGTGGCAAAAGTATGTGAACCTTTGCTTTCAATATCAGGTGTGACCCTCCTTTGCAGCAATAACTGCAACTAAACGTTTCCGGTAACCTTTGATCATTCCTGCACACTGGCTTGGAGGAATTTTAGCCCATTCCTCCGTACAGAACAGCTTCAACTCTGGGATGTTGGTGGGTTTCCTCACATTAACTGCTCACTTCAGGTTCTTCCAAAACATTTTGATTGGATTAATGACAGGACTTTGACTTTGGCCATTCCAAAACATTCACTTTATTCTTCTTTAACCATTCTTTGGTAGAACGACTTGTGTGCTTAGGGTTGTTGTCTTGCTGCATGACCCACCATCTCTTGAGATTCAGGTCATGGACAGATGTTCTGACATTTACCTTTAGAATTCTCTGATATAATTCAGAATTCATTGTTCCATCAATAAAGGCAAGCTGTCCTGGCCCAGATGCAGCAAAACAGGCCCAAACCATGATACTACCACCACCATGTTTTACAGATGGAATAAGGTTCTTATGCTGGAATGCAGTGTTTTCCTTTCTGCAAACATAACGCTTTTCATTTAAACCAAAAAGTTCTAATTTGGTCTTTTCCGACCACAAACATTCTTCCAATAGCCTTCTGGTTTGTCCACGGGATCTTTAGCAAACTGCAGACGAGCAGCAATGTTTTTTTTTTGGAGAGCAGTTGCTTTCTCCTTGCAACCCTGCCATGCACACCATTGTTGTTCAGTATTCTCCTGATGGTGGACTCATGAAAATGAACATTAGCCAGGGTGAGAGAGGCCTTCAATTGCTTAGAAGTTACCCTGGGGTCCTTTGTGACCTCGTCGACTATTACACGCCTTGTTCTTGGAGTGATCTTTGCTGGTCGACCACTCCTGGGGAGGGTAACAATGGTCTTGAATTTCCTCCATTTGTACACAATCTGTCTGACTATAGATTGGTGGAGTCCAAACTCTTTAGAGATGGTTTTGTAACCTTTTCCAGCCTGATGAGCATCAACAACTCTTTTTCTGATGTCCTCAGAAATCTCCTTTGTTCGTGCCATGATACACTTCCACAAACATGTGTTGTGAAGAGCAGACTTTGATAGATCCTGTTCTTTAAATAACACAGGGTGCCCACTCACACCTGATTGTCATCCCATTGATTGAAAACACCTCACTCGAATTTCACCTACAAACTAACTGCTAATCCTAGAGGTTCACATACTTTTGCCACTCACAAATATGTAATATTCGATCATTTTCCTTAATACATAAATGACCAAGTATAATATTTTATATATATAGCAAAATACCCGCGCTTCGCAGCGGAGAAGTAGTGTGTTGTCAGTGAAATTGCTTTGCCACTGTTGTGAGTGATGCGTGTTGCTGTTATATATATATATACAGACACATATAAACATATATACAGTATATATATAAATATCCATACATATATACATATATACACAGTGGTGTGAAAAACTATTTGCCCCCTTCCTGATTTCTTATTCTTTTGCATGTTTGTCACACAAAATCTGATCATCAAACACATTTAACCATTAGTTAAATATAACACAAGTAAACACAAAATGCAGTTTTTAAATGATGGTTTTTATTATTTAGGGAGAAAAAAAATCCAAACCTACATGGCCCTGTGTGAAAAACTAATTGCCCCCTTGTTAAAAATAACCTAACTGTGGTGTATCACACCTGAGTTCAATTTCTGTAGCCACCCCCAGGCCTGATTACTGCCACACCTGTTTCAATCAAGAAATCACTTAAATAGGAGCTGCTTGACACAGAGAAGTAGACCAAAAGCACCTCAAAAGCTAGACATCGTGCCAAGATTCAAAGAAATTCAGGAACAAATGAGAACAGAAGTAATTGAGATCTATCAGTCTGGTAAAGGTTATAAAGCCATTTCTAAAGCTTTGGAACTCCAGCGAACCACAGTGAGAGCCATTATTCACAAATGCCAAAAACATGGAACAGTGGTGAACCTTCCCAGGAGTGGCCGACCGACCAAAATTACCCCAAGAGCGCAGAGACGACTCATCCGAGAGGTCACAAAAGACCCCAGGACAACGTCTAAAGAACTGCAGGCCTCACTTGCCTCAATTAAGGTCAGTGTTAATGAAACCTGCTTAACTTTTGTAAGTAAGCTGTAAGGAATGAGCCTGCCAAATTTCAGCCTTCTACCTATACTGGAAGTTGGAGAATTAGTGATGTTGGAAAATTCAATATGGCAGCTGACAGTGGCGTCATACCACCGAAATAAGTACGTACATTGGTTTCGGTTAGCTCAGGGAAGCCACCTACCAAATTTCGTGAAGATGGGGCTGTAAATAAGAAAGTTCAACATGGCGGACGATGTTGACCGTTCTGACCGTTACGCGTAGAATTTTGAAATGAAACCTGCTTAATTGTTGTAGGTAAGCTGTAAGGAATGAGCCTGCCAAATTTCAGCCTTCTACCTACACGGGAAGTTGGAGAATTAGTGACGTTGGAAAGTTCAATATGGCGGCCGACAGTTGTGTCATACCAACGAAATAAGTACAGACATCGGTTTCCGTTAAAAGTTCAACATGGCGGCCAACAGTGGCATTATACCACCGAAATAAATACCAAATTTCAGCCTTCTACCTACACGGGAAGTTGGAGAATTAGTGACATTGGAAAGTTCGATATGGCGGCTGACAGTGGCGTCATACCACCGAAATAAGTACGTACATTGGTTTTGGTTAGCGCAGGGAAGCCGAATACCAAATTTCGTGAAGATGGGGCTATGAATAAGAAAGTTCAATATGGCG
Organism: Polypterus senegalus; assembly: GCF_016835505.1. Taxonomy (NCBI): domain Eukaryota; kingdom Metazoa; phylum Chordata; class Cladistia; order Polypteriformes; family Polypteridae; genus Polypterus; species Polypterus senegalus. The sequence goes on along the minus strand of NW_024381069.1, from coordinate 268 downwards.
GACGTTGTTGACCGTTATGCATAGAATTTCGAAATGAAACCTGCTTAACTTTTTTAAGTAAACTGTAAGGAATGGGCCTGCCAAATTTCAGCCTTCTACCTACACGGGAAGTTGGAGAATTAGTGACGTTTGGAAAATTCAATATGACGGCCGACAATGGCGTCATACCACCGAAATAAGTACGTACATTGGTTTTGGTTAGCACAGGGAAGCCGCCTACCAAATTTCGTGAAGATGGGGCCCTAAATAAGAAAGTTCAACATGGTGG
>NW_024381068.1:0-8892 GCF_016835505.1 Polypterus senegalus | reverse complement strand
TAAAGGTGGTCGGTTTCCGGTTCAAAAGGGGAGCGGACCCTCAGAGCACAAAAAAAGAGAGTCTTAAACCCGGAGTCTAGTAAACTGGAAATAAAAAGAATCTGGATACTATTGGTGTGCTGTTGAGAAAAGAGGAGTTAAAAAGGGACATCTATAGACTTCAGGATTTTGGTAAGTTATATATTTATTATTATATATGTTTAGCTGACATTTTTATCAAGGCAGCTTACAGGAAACTTTTTTGCAAAACTTTTTTGCAGTGCAATCGCACTTTTCAATTGAAAATTCATTTGACAAATGAATGACAGGGACAGGTGGGACTTTAAATAAAAGCACAGACTAGTGTGAAGAGGCATCCTGTTTGCGGAGTACTTTCATTTTCTGAAGTTACTTATTTAACAATATTTTGGCAAAAAATGCATGCATTTGACATGTTGTGAGCATACAGTTAGATGGCTTCACCTATGAATTATGCAACATGTGAGATTTTTTCATGGATGTTTTTAATGTTTTTAATGTTGATTGCTGTTGTCCAGCATTGGTCACCATAGGTCCACATTCTATTCAAAACCTTATAATGATTGTGTGTGTGTCTGTGGTGTTAACCCTGTGATAGACTAACACCCTTTCCAGGGATTGCTCCTGCCTTGTGCCATGTGCTTCCTCACAACCCTGCTCAGGATAAAGCAGGCTTAGAAAATAGATAAATATTATATATTGTTTACTTACTGATATATGTCTCTGTCTACAGTATGACAGACTTTGTCACCGTCCTGCTCCACTGGCAGACTGAGGGAGATCGCTCCTCCCCCACACTATACGACTCTTCAATTCCACCCGGGGAAGTAAATGCTAACATTAATTTTATTTTAATTTTTTAATTTTTATTACTATTTAATTTAATATTGTTTCTTTGTATCAGTATACTGCTGCTGGATTATGTGAATTTCCCCTTGGGATTAATAAAGTATCTATCTATCTATCTATCTATCTATCTATCTATCTATCTATCTATCTATCTATCTATCTATCTATCTATCTATCTCTATTATATAGTGCCTTTCATCTATCTATTCTATCTATCTATCTATCTATCTATCATCTATCTATTCTATCTATCTATCTATCATCTATCTATCTATCTATCTATCTATCTATCTAATGAAAGCATACTTTGTTTCATATTTATAGCCTCTCCTTATCTGTGGACAAATAAATCATTAATCCACTTTCAAAAGGGTGGATCAGTCAGCTTTTCAGTGCCATTACATAAGGATTACAAAGACCAAGTAAAAAGCTGGTGCAAGGGGTCTGAATGGAGCTCCTGTGATACCATAAGGTGGTCAGACAGAGAGAAGGTGACGCTCGCTGACAATATTAAGCAGACATTCTTCACTATCAGTGTCAATGGATTAGAGATCGAGGACTCTGGAGATTACTGGTGCTCTGTTAAGAAGAAAGGAATATCTAAAAGGAGTACACATGGAGCTGAGGGTCAATGGTAAGATGTTAGTAACCTGGTTTCTCCAGTTAACTACTAGTGCTCTTTTGCTTTAAAGTTAATAACTAGTCTTCCACATCAAACTTTGTGAATTAACTCTTTTATACACTTCCCAATATTTGATATTTTTTGATTATAACAATATAATGTTATAACACTAGGATGAAAGTAGATAGATAGATAGATAGATAGATAGATAGATAGATAGATAGATAGATAGATAGATAGATAGATAGATAGATAGATAGATAGATTTGAAAGGCACTATATGATAGATAGATAGAACATGGAGGCTCATGGAGGTCACTGGAAAGGGGGACATGGAGGTCCCAATGTCTATATAAAAGGACAAAGGTCCAAGTCTTTAGAGTCCTAGTGCTTCCTATCTTGCTGTATTGTTGTGGGACATGGATGCTATCCAGTGACCTGAGACAAAGACTGGTCTGGTTTGGTACTGTGTCTCTTCGGAGAATTCTTCCGGAAGGTGGGACTGAACCACATGTCTGCCCTGGGGGTTGCCAACCAGGATCCTGAGCTGTTTTGCCATGTAGTGGGTGCGGTAATGCACTGTACCAGTGCATGCTCCCAACCTGACCTCACCTGACCTGTTTAAATACATACATACATACATACATACATACACACTTTCCTATCTGAACACACACCAGAATGACTATAAAGCAAGAAAAATCGAAGAAAAGTTGTGACTTGGCTGTCACAGTGAAGCATTATGCAGACATATTGCTGTTAGTATAAAGGAGCCCTCCATTGTATTTCTTGACACACTTCTGCTGAATAATTAATTTGCTTAAAGTCCTCAGTGTTAGTGTGTTAGAGAGAGGATGTGCAGCATTGATTCATAATGGCGCTCAGTTTTGTTATAATTCTTTCTTTTGCTATAACCTTCAGGGGACCGGAGTGCATCTCATAACCGAGCTTGCCCTTTAATTAGCCTGTTGATCTGGTGGGTCTCTATTGATGTGATGTTACCAGCCCAACACACCTCAGTGTAGAAAATCACACTGGCCATCACAGAGTTGTAGAAGGTGTGAAGGATGTAATTTCCTACATTAAGAGCACTGTTTCCTAAGGAAAAGAGCCTGTTCTGCCCTTTCTTAAATAGTTCTTCTGTGTTCCAGGACTAGTCCAACCTGTAATTAATGTTGCGTACATGTTATTAGAATACAGGACTCATAGGTTCATAGATTCTGGGAAGTGGCAATGCACCATTTGCCTGATCAGATTCCAGCACCTGAAACATGAAAAATAACTTGCTTTTGTGTCTGCAGCTTCTTCATCCTATCTATGGACAAATACCTCTTTGATCATTGGGCAGGCAGGGGAAGCTGTCACCGCCCATTGTTATTATAATCAAGAATACAAAGATCACTTGAAATCCTGGTGTAAGGGGACTTCATGGTCCTCCTGTGTCGGTGTACCAGCTGGAGAGAACATGTCATTCACAGACGATTTCATCCAAGAACCTTTATTATGAACATAAACAATGTGGAGGAGGGTGACAGTGGTCAGTACTGGTGTACAGCTGAACAGTATGGAGTTAAAGTGGGGATTTCTTTGGAGATTAAAATTAAAGGTAGGTGACCGTTTATCTAATTCCTTACTGAATCATTTTTAATTTTTTGTCAAGGTAAAGGAAACATCAGAAGTAATGGAAGAACTCTAAAACTTCAGTGGTTGGTATAAATTAAATACACACAACACACTCCATTTGCAGTATATTTTTTATTCTCCTTGTAACTTGACTATAAGTATAAGTTGAAACCAAACATTACGATAAGTCAAAAATTATCTGCACTTTTAGGTTTATGAGATATGTGAAGTAATTAGCCACAGACCCTCAATCAATGACTGTTTGGGATGCCTGTACAGCATTTACTGCACACATGTGGAAAAATGGTGTGTTTATGGTCACAATGGATATCTAAGGATCTGTGCTGATATCTGGAAGGTTTCTGGTTCAAATCCTATTACTGGTGCTAGTTGACACCTACTTGAGCAAGGCCCTTAACCTGAAAATTGCACCAGGGTGCTCTGAACAAAGGTCATGTGAAAAGACAATTCCCCTGACAGGATTAATAAAGTATATCAAATCAAATCAAATAATATATATATATATATATATATATCAAACTAAACATGGCTCCAAGGTAGAGCCGAGCAGTAATTCACTTTTTTATTAGTTGAAGGTGTAGTGGGACAGAAATCCATAGAAGGCTTTCTGCACAATATGGAGACAATCTTTTACAATGGCAGAATGTTTACAGATGGATTCAGAAGTTAAAAAAATGATTGGAAAAATGTTAAGCGTGAAGAAAGAATGGGATGTTGTCCCACATCCACTGCAGATGACAATATCGAAGCAAATCCATACCATGATTCTGACAAACTAACAAGGATTTCTGCCCTGGGCAGTGACGCCATCAGTATGATTAATATTTAAGCTGGTGTTACATGTATGCACTTGTCCAAGGTTGTGGATACTTTATTCAAGCCTTTACCATGTGACTACAGACTTCCAGATGATCGGTTATCGATCCACTTGTGTCTTGGTTTAAGTTTTCATCTCAAGGTCCTTTTCTGTTGCCCTAATGCCTGCCAGTTTTCATTCTGTCTCTCCACGTTTAGTAAAAGTTCCTTTATAAACAAAATAAATGCAAAATGGCATGAATACAACAGAATCACTGCTCATGAGTTAAGTGGCCTTGATCGTCAGGCTTCTACCGATGATGTAAAGTTAGAATAACTTTGGAAAACATCACCCCAGTCCCAAAGGTATCACATCCATATGAGCTGAATGACTTCCGCCTGTCTCTCTGATGTCACATGTGATGAAGACCATGGAGCTGCTCAGCTGCTTCACCACCTGAGGCCACAGGTCGCACGCCTCACCCTCTGCAGTTCATATACCAGGAAAGGATGCCATTATCTTTATGCTATAAAGATCCCCTTCCACTTGGACAGAGGCAGTGGTGCTGTGAGAATTATGTTTCTGGACTTCTCTAGCCCTTCAACACCATCCAACTCTGCTCCTTAGGCACAGCTGACAGAGATGGGAGTAGATTCATACCTGGTGGCAAGGATGGTTGATTATCTTACAGACAGACCTCAGTATGTACGTCTTGGGAACTGTAGGTCTGACATTGTGGACAGCAGCACAGGGCGCACGGGACTGTACTTTCTCTGGTCCTGTTCAGCCAACATACATCAGAGTGCCAATACAACTGGAATCCTGCCACATGCAAAAGTTAGCTGACAACACTGCTATCGTGGACTGTATCAGGGAGTGGGCAGGAGGTGGAGTATAGGAAACTAATCAAGGACTATGTTAAATGGTGCGACTCAAACCACATACAACTGAACACCAGCAAAACCAAGGAGCTGGTGGTGGATTTTAGGAGGCCCAGGCCCCTCATGGACCCCGTGATCATCAGAGGTGACTGTGTGCAGAGAGTGCAGACCTATAAATACCTGGGAGTGCAGCTGGATGACAAATTGGACTGGACTCCAATACTGATGCTCTGTGTAAGAAAGGTCAGAGCCGAGTATACTCTTAGAAGGTTAGGCGTCCTTCAACATCTGCAATAAGATGCTGCAGATGTTCTATCAGATGGTTGTGGCGAGTGACCTCTTCTAGCGGGTGGTGTGCTGTGGAGGCAGCATAAAGAAGAAGGACGCCTCATGCCTGGACAAACTTTTGAGGAAGGCAGGCTTTGTTGTAGGCATGGAACTGGACAGTTTGACATCCATGGCAGAGTGACGGGCACTGAGCAGGCTCCTGTCAATCATGAAGAATCCACTGCATCCACTGAACAGGATCATCTCAGACAGAGGAGCAGCTTCAGCAACAGACTGATGTTACTGTCCTGCTACACTGACAGACTGAGGAGATCGTCCCCCCCAACACTATGCGACTCTTCAATTCCACCTGGGGGGGTAAACTTTAACATTATACAAAGTTATTGTCTGTATTACCTGCATTTTTATCACTCTTTAATTTACTATTGTTTTATCAGTATGCTGCTGCTGGAGTATGTGAATTTCCCCTTGGGATTAATAAAGTATCTATCTATCTATCTATCTATCTATCTATCTATCTATCTATCTATCTATCTATCTATCTAATAAGGAGATTCTGTCTTCAGATCATTTGCCTGATCAAAAAGACATCTCCATTCGGGTGGTCGTCCCTTTTTAAGCCCTTGGACCAGAAGGGACAGGGTTAATTGCTTTCACCAGTCATTTTCTCTGGACTGTGGGTGAAGAACACGACAAGGCTGTTAGCAGCAGTGCCCCCTGTTGGCCTGAGGTGGCATTATATCGCTGAGAAGAGCTTGGATGGTGATCCTCAGGAGCACATGCATGACAAGATGAATTTCAATTCATGCAGAAATCTTGTGTTTTGTGTTACTGATTGTATTTATTTATTTCAGATTACATTAGTACACTACTAGCATTTACAAATATTGCATTTTGAGAGATATTCATGGTCATGTATGTTTTTGCAGATAGAGCAGTTAAACAGAACAGCTAATACAGTGGTAAGTCTTCTTTGACTTATTATTTATATCCAATGTTTTTAATTATGCTCCAGCACCCTTGAAGGATGGATAATGGATAAAATAATATATATATTTTTTGGGTTGTTCATGGAGTTCTCAGGTAACAACTGAAATGTCAATAGAAACACATACCTTTTTTTTTAGCAATATCTTATGTAGTTCTATTGTATTTCTCGATTTCCCACAATGCTTTGCATTCTCTATGCAAATTCTTCCTTCCCATGATGCTCTGCAGTTTTCATGAAAATTAGCCTCCCATGAGTCCTTCCAGGTCCATGCAAATTAGGCTTCCTGGGTGCTTTGCAGTTTATGCAGGTGTGGATATCTTCACAGGTCTGGAGATTATCATAGAAAACATTTGATACATGGTAATTCTAACACAAGACATTTTTTTGTGTGTATCATTCCACAAAGATTACTTTATGCCGAGTTGGTTATTCTGCTGCGATTTCTTATGTTTAGACCAATCGGATGGACAGTTCCCAGTTTTCTGATCCATTCCCTTTCTTTCAGCCTTCTCTGACTATCTGTCCAAATGTGGTCCTGTGTAACCAGATTAGCCAGTCCATGGCATAAGAAATGTGCCACCAACAGTCTCCGTACTTCTTTCCTGTTCCTTATGGTGTATAGGTGTTGAGCAAGCCTGACTTTGACCCCAAAACACACACACACTCATAGGAGATTGCACCTATGGCTTTTGATTATATAAATACAGTTTGTGTCCCCCAAATGTACTGTTATTGCCGTGGGTTTTTTACGTCAACATTTTTTCAAAAAATGCAGGCTGCTTTCAGGGTTGAATGTCCCCAGGTGTTTGTAATGTGCTCCTCACTAAGATATCTCCCAGACTTTTGTTCTTTCTGTACCCTGCAATCACCTTATACTCTTGCAGCGTATTGCCAGCCAGAATCTCTTGAAAGTTGTATTTGATCTTCCTTTTGGCCTGTATGCTATTCTGGGAGTATCTGGAAATGAATTTTATGGTCTTTTTATTGCTGTGCTCCGTTCTTTCCTTCCATCCATCCATTATCCAACCCGCTATATCCTAACTACAGGGTCACGGGGGTCTGTTGGAGCCAATCCCAGCTAACACAGGGCACAAGGCAGGAAACAAACCCCGGGCAGGGCGCCAGCCCACCACAGGGCGCACACACACACACACAAGGGACGATATAGAATCACCAATGCACCTAACCTGCATGTCTTAGGACTGTGGGAGAAAACCCACGCAGACATGGGAGAACATGTAAACTCCGCAGGGAGAACCTGGGAAGCTAACCCTGGTCTCCTAACTGCGAGGCAGCAGCTCTACCCCCTGCACCACCATGCCACCCAATATATATACTTTGTATGTATATATATACAAGGTGTGATCAAAAAGTACGGTGAATGTTGATGCAGAGCACCATCCAAGAGCAACGTAAAACAATTCAATGCCGGTTCTGACTTGTCCAACCTAGAGCCCAGTTTGTGACAACTTTCAACTTGTTTGATACAGTCAGTCATTTGTGAGCCACTGTTGAGTTCAAGTGTTTTTTTCAAGTTTGTCGTTAATAATGGATATGGAGCAATGCATTGACATGAAATTTTGTTTCAAATTGAAAAAAGCTCAGGAAACCCATCAGATGTTAAAATCAGTTTATGGTAACACTGCGCCAACAATTAAGACTGTTTACAAGTGGTTTGATCGATTTCGTAATGGATCTGACTCGGTTGAAGGCGAGAAAGATCAGGATGTCCTTCAACATCAATAACTGAGGAAAATGTTGAAACGTTTCATTCTTCATCATGACAACGCTCCTTGTCACATATCCCTTCTAGTTGGCAATTTCTGTCGAAAAAAAACTTTAAGCTGTGTCCACCTTATTTGCCGGATCTGGCACCGTGCGACTTCTGGCTGTTCTCTAAACTGAAAATGACCATGAAAGGTAAACGATTTCAATCCATTGAGGGACAACCAGGCAGCCAGACGCCCAACTAAAGACACCCTTGGACGAAAACTTCCAGAACTGCTTTGCAAAGTGGCAAGAGCGCTTGGGATAAGTGCACTTTCGAAGGAGGAGAGTATGTTGAGGGTGACTAGTAGTTGTAAATTTTTTACTTGCAATAGATATTTCTTTTTTAAAACATTCACCGTATTTCTTGATCATACCTTGTATATATACATATATACAATATTCCAAACACACGTTTATTGCACCACACACGAATACAGTGCACCAATCACCATCAAATAGTCATTCAGACTCCTTTCTTTCCTCACCTCCGCCTCCAACTCCTCTCAGGCAAGCTCTGTCCTCTTCCACTCGACTCCAGCCCCAAGTGGAGTGAGGCGACCTCTTTTTTACAGCACCCAGAAGTGCTCCAGGTGCTCCATAATTAACATCCGCAGCACTTGAGTGTGGCAAAGTGATGCCTGCAAGTTCAACTCCTCTTCTGGAAGCACTTACGGGTGTGGTGGAAGTGCTGCAGACCACAGTTCCGAGCTGTCCAGGCACTCCTGGTGGTGGCCACGTCTCTCCATAGGGTTGAGCTTCCAAGCTCTTGACCCTTTTAATCCTGGACTTTGCCCCTTGTGGGTTTAGGAAGCTACGGCCTCGGTACTTCCCATCATCCGGTCCCTGTGGTTCACAATATAATCTATCTATCTATCTATCTATCTATCTATCTATCTATCTATATTATCTTCCATCATCTATCTATCTATCTATCTATCTTTTTGCTTTTTTATCTATCTATCTATATATCATCTATCTATCTATCTATCTATCTATCTATCTATCTATTATCTATTATAATCCCCATCTATCT
>NW_024381067.1:0-36694 GCF_016835505.1 Polypterus senegalus | reverse complement strand
TAACACGTTTCAAGGCCTGAAATTCACTTTGTGTACAAGTGTGACGGCTTGTTGTCCACCAGGAAACTGTTCAAAACAGTTCATTTTGTAAAAACTATGTCTCAGATGTGTTTCAAGTGTTTTCACAACAGTGAAGTTAAGTCTCCTTGAGTTTCACTCAACTTCAGTTTTTGCCCAATGCAAGTCAATAGGAGATTTCAAACAGTGAGTTTGAGATGTTGAAGTGCACTTTGAAAACAGTTGGGAAACCATCCAAACAGTTCTTAACCATAAGGGTACTGGGGATTTCATCATTTAGAACTGCTTTTACCAGAGTATTTTGACTTTCCACAGAGTTAGAGTTGAAGGTAACCTGAATTCACCATAACACGTTTCAAGGCCTGAAATTCACTTTGTGTACAAGTGTGACGGCTTGTTGTCCACCAGGAAACTGTTCAAAACAGTTCATTTTGTAAAAACTATGTCTCAGATGTGTTTCAAGTGTTTTCACAACAGTGAAGTTAAGACTCCTTGAGTTTCACTCAACTTCAGTTTTTGCCCAATGCAAGTCAATACGGCTTTCAAACAGTGAGTTTGAGATGTTGAAGTGCACTTTGAAAACAGTTGGGAAACCATCCAAACAGTTCTTAACCATAAGGGTACTGGGGATTTCATCATTTAGAACTGCTTTTACCAGAGTATTTTGACTTTCCACAGAGTTAGAGTTGAAGGTAACCTGAATTCACCATAACACGTTTCAAGGCCTGAAATTCACTTTGTGTACAAGTGTGACGGCTTGTTGTCCACCAGGAAACTGTTCAAAACAGTTCATTTTGTAAAAACTATGTCTCAGATGTGTTTCAAGTGTTTTCACAACAGTGAAGTTAAGACTCCTTGAGTTTCACTCAACTTCAGTTTTGCCCAATGCAAGTCAATAGGGATTTCAAACAGTGAGTTTGAGATGTTGAAGTGCACTTTGAAAACAGTTGGGAAACCATCCAAACAGTTCTTAACCATAAGGGTACTGGGGATTTCATCATTTAGAACTGCTTTTACCAGAGTATTTTGACTTTCCACAGAGTTAGAGTTGAAGGTAACCTGAATTCACCATAACACGTTTCAAGGCCTGAAATTCACTTTGTGTACAAGTGTGACGGCTTGTTGTCCACCAGGAAACTGTTCAAAACAGTTCATTTTGTAAAAACTATGTCTCAGATGTGTTTCAAGTGTTTTCACAACAGTGCAGTTAAGACTCTTTGAGTTTCATTCAACTTCAGTTTTTGCCCAATGCAAGTCAATGGGAATTTCAAACAGTGAGTTTGAGATGTTGAAGTGCACTTTGAAAACAGTTGGGAAACCATCCAAACTGTTCTTAACCATAAGGGTACTGGGGATTTCATCATTTAGAACTGCTTTTACCAGAGTATTTTGACTTTCCACAGAGTTAGAGTTGAAGGTAACCTGAATTCACCATAACACGTTTCAAGGCCTGAAATTCACTTTGTGTACAAGTGTGACGGCTTGTTGTCCACCAGGAAACTGTTCAAAACAGTTCATTTTGTAAAAACTATGTCTCAGATGTGTTTCAAGTGTTTTCACAACAGTGAAGTTAAGACTCCTTGAGTTTCACTCAACTTCAGTTTTGCCCAATGCAAATCAATGGGAATTTCAAAAGTGAGTTTGAGATGTTGAAGTGCACTTTGAAAACAGTTGGGAAACCATCCAAACTATTCTTAACTATAAGGGTACTGGGGATTTCATCATTTAGAACTGCTTTACCAGAGTATTTTGACTTTCCACAGAGTTAGAGTTGAAGGTAACCTGAATTCACCATAACACGTTTCAAGGCCTGAAATTCACTTTGTGTACAAGTGTGACGGCTTTTGTCCACCAGGAAACTGTTCAAAACAGTTCATTTCTGTAAAAACTATGTCTCAGATGTGTTTCAAGTGTTTCACAACATGAAGTTAAGACTCCTTGAGTTTCACTCAACTTCAGTTTTGCCCAATGCAAATCAATGGGAATTTCAAACAGTGAGTTTGAGATGTTGAAGTGCACTTTGAAAACAGTTGGGAAACCATCTAAACTGTTCTTAACCATAAGGGTACTGGGGATTTCATCATTTAGAACTGCTTTTACCAGAGTATTTTGACTTTCCACAGAGTTAGAGTTGAAGGTAACCTGAATTCACCATAACACGTTTCAAGGCCTGAAATTCACTTTGTGTACAAGTGTGACGGCTTGTTGTCCACCAGGAAACTGTTCAAAACAGTTCATTTTGTAAAAACTATGTCTCAGATGTGTTTCAAGTGTTTTCACAACAGTGAAGTTAAGACTCCTTGAGTTTCACTCAACTTCAGTTTTGCCCAATGCAAGTCAATAGGAATTTCAAACAGTGAGTTTGAGATGTTGAAGTGCACTTTGAAAACAGTTGGGAAACCATCCAAACAGTTCTTAACCATAAGGGTACTGGGGATTTCATCATTTAGAACTGCTTTTACCAGAGTATTTTGACTTTCCACAGAGTTAGAGTTGAAGGTAACCTGAATTCACCATAACACGTTTCAAGGCCTGAAATTCACTTTGTGTACAAGTGTGACGGCTTGTTGTCCACCAGGAAACTGTTCAAAACAGTTCATTTTGTAAAAACTATGTCTCAGATGTGTTTCAAGTGTTTTCACAACAGTGAAGTTAAGACTCCTTGAGTTTCACTCAACTTCAGTTTTGCCCAATGCAAGTCAATAGGAATTTCAAACAGTGAGTTTGAGATGTTGAAGTGCACTTTGAAAACAGTTGGGAAACCATCCAAACAGTTCTTAACCATAAGGGTACTGGGGATTTCATCATTTAGAACTGCTTTTACCAGAGTATTTTGACTTTCCACAGAGTTAGAGTTGAAGGTAACCTGAATTCACCATAACACGTTTCAAGGCCTGAAATTCACTTTGTGTACAAGTGTGACGGCTTGTTGTCCACCAGGAAACTGTTCAAAACAGTTCATTTTGTAAAAACTATGTCTCAGATGTGTTTCAAGTGTTTCACAACAGTGAAGTTAAGACTCCTTGAGTTTCACTCAACTTCAGTTTTGCCCAATGCAAGTCAATAGGGATTTCAAACAGTGAGTTTGAGATGTTGAAGTGCACTTTGAAAACAGTTGGGAAACCATCCAAACAGTTCTTAACCATAAGGGTACTGGGGATTTCATCATTTAGAACTGCTTTTACCAGAGTATTTTGACTTTCCACAGAGTTAGAGTTGAAGGTAACCTGAATTCACCATAACACGTTTCAAGGCCTGAAATTCACTTTGTGTACAAGTGTGACGGCTTGTTGTCCACCAGGAAACTGTTCAAAACAGTTCATTTTGTAAAAACTATGTCTCAGATGTGTTTCAAGTGTTTTCACAACAGTGAAGTTAAGACTCCTTGAGTTTCACTCAACTTCAGTTTTGCCCAATGCAAATCAATGGGAATTTCAAACAGTGAGTTTGAGATGTTGAAGTGCACTTTGAAAACAGTTGGGAAACCATCCAAACTATTCTTAACTATAAGGGTACTGGGGATTTCATCATTTAGAACTGCTTTACCAGAGTATTTTGACTTTCCACAGAGTTAGAGTTGAAGGTAACCTGAATTCACCATAACACGTTTCAAGGCCTGAAATTCACTTTGTGTACAAGTGTGACGCTTTTTGTCCACCAGGAAACTGTTCAAAACAGTTCATTTTGTAAAAACTATGTCTCAGATGTGTTTCAAGTGTTTTCACAACATGAAGTTAAGACTCCTTGAGTTTCACTCAACTTCAGTTTTGCCCAATGCAAAATCAATGGGAATTTCAAACAGTGAGTTTGAGATGTTGAAGTGCACTTTGAAAACAGTTGGGAAACCATCCAAACTGTTTAACCATAAGGGTACTGGGATTTCATCATTTAGAACTGCTTTTACCAGAGTATTTTGACTTTCCACAGAGTTAGAGTTGAAGGTAACCTGAATTCACCATAACACGTTTCAAGGCCTGAAATTCACTTTGTGTACAAGTGTGACGGCTTGTTGTCCACCAGGAAACTGTTCAAAACAGTTCATTTTGTAAAAACTATGTCTCAGATGTGTTTCAAGTGTTTTCACAACAGTGAAGTTAAGACTCCTTGAGTTTCACTCAACTTCAGTTTTGCCCAATGCAAGTCAATAGGATTTCAAACAGTGAGTTTGAGATGTTGAAGTGCACTTTGAAAACAGTTGGGAAACCATCCAAACAGTTCTTAACCATAAGGGTACTGGGGATTTCATCATTTAGAACTGCTTTTACCAGAGTATTTTGACTTTCCACAGAGTTAGAGTTGAAGGTAACCTGAATTCACCATAACACGTTTCAAGGCCTGAAATTCACTTTGTGTACAAGTGTGACGGCTTGTTGTCCACCAGGAAACTGTTCAAAACAGTTCATTTTGTAAAAACTATGTCTCAGATGTGTTTCAAGTGTTTCACAACAGTGAAGTTAAGACTCCTTGAGTTTCACTCAACTTCAGTTTTGCCCAATGCAAATCAATGGAATTTCAAACAGTGAGTTTGAGATGTTGAAGTGCACTTTGAAAACAGTTGGGAAACCATCCAAACTTTCTTAACCATAAGGGTACTGGGGATTTCATCATTTAGAACTGCTTTTACCAGAGTATTTTGACTTTCCACAGAGTTAGAGTTGAAGGTAACCTGAATTCACCATAACACGTTTCAAGGCCTGAAATTCACTTTGTGTACAAGTGTGACGGCTTGTTGTCCACCAGGAAACTGTTCAAAACAGTTCATTTTGTAAAAACTATGTCTCAGATGTGTTTCAAGTGTTTCACAACAGTGAAGTTAAGACTCCTTGAGTTTCACTCAACTTCAGTTTTGCCCAATGCAAGTCAATGGGATTTCAAACAGTGAGTTTGAGATGTTGAAGTGCACTTTGAAAACAGTTGGGAAACCATCCAAACAGTTCTTAACCATAAGGGTACTGGGGATTTCATCATTTAGAACTGCTTTTACCAGAGTATTTTGACTTTCCACAGAGTTAGAGTTGAAGGTAACCTGAATTCACCATAACACGTTTCAAGGCCTGAAATTCACTTTGTGTACAAGTGTGACGGCTTGTGTCCACCAGGAAACTGTTCAAAACAGTTCATTTTGTAAAAACTATGTCTCAGATGTGTTTCAAGTGTTTTCACAACAGTGAAGTTAAGACTCCTTGAGTTTCACTCAACTTCAGTTTTGCCCAATGCAAGTCAATAGGGATTTCAAACAGTGAGTTTGAGATGTTGAAGTGCACTTTGAAAACAGTTGGGAAACCATCCAAACAGTTCTTAACCATAAGGGTACTGGGGATTTCATCATTTAGAACTGCTTTTACCAGAGTATTTTGACTTTCCACAGAGTTAGAGTTGAAGGTAACCTGAATTCACCATAACACGTTTCAAGGCCTGAAATTCACTTTGTGTACAAGTGTGACGGCTTGTTGTCCACCAGGAAACTGTTCAAAACAGTTCATTTTGTAAAAACTATGTCTCAGATGTGTTTCAAGTGTTTTCACAACAGTGAAGTTAAGACTCCTTGAGTTTCACTCAACTTCAGTTTTGCCCAATGCAAGTCAATAGGATTTCAAACAGTGAGTTTGAGATGTTGAAGTGCACTTTGAAAACAGTTGGGAAACCATCCAAACAGTTCTTAACCATAAGGGTACTGGGGATTTCATCATTTAGAACTGCTTTTACCAGAGTATTTTGACTTTCCACAGAGTTAGAGTTGAAGGTAACCTGAATTCACCATAACACGTTTCAAGGCCTGAAATTCACTTTGTGTACAAGTGTGACGGCTTGTTGTCCACCAGGAAACTGTTCAAAACAGTTCATTTTGTAAAAACTATGTCTCAGATGTGTTTCAAGTGTTTTCACAACAGTGAAGTTAAGACTCCTTGAGTTTCACTCAACTTCAGTTTTTGCCCAATGCAAGTCAATAGGGATTTCAAACAGTGAGTTTGAGATGTTGAAGTGCACTTTGAAAACAGTTGGGAAACCATCCAAACAGTTCTTAACCATAAGGGTACTGGGGATTTCATCATTTAGAACTGCTTTTACCAGAGTATTTTGACTTTCCACAGAGTTAGAGTTGAAGGTAACCTGAATTCACCATAACACGTTTCAAGGCCTGAAATTCACTTTGTGTACAAGTGTGACGGCTTGTTGTCCACCAGGAAACTGTTCAAAACAGTTCATTTTGTAAAAACTATGTCTCAGATGTGTTTCAAGTGTTTTCACAACAGTGAAGTTAAGACTCCTTGAGTTTCACTCAACTTCAGTTTTGCCCAATGCAAATCAATGGGAATTTCAAAAAGTGAGTTTGAGATGTTGAAGTGCACTTTGAAAAACAGTTGGGAAACCATCCAAACTATTCTTAACTATAAGGGTACTGGGGATTTCATCATTTAGAACTGCTTTTACCAGAGTATTTTGACTTTCCACAGAGTTAGAGTTGAAGGTAACCTGAATTCACCATAACACGTTTCAAGGCCTGAAATTCACTTTGTGTACAAGTGTGACGGCTTTTGTCCACCAGGAAACTGTTCAAAACAGTTCATTTTGTAAAAACTATGTCTCAGATGTGTTTCAAGTGTTTCACAACATAGAAGTTAAGACTCCTTGAGTTTCACTCAACTTCAGTTTTGCCCAATGCAAATCAATGGGAATTTCAAACAGTGAGTTTGAGATGTTGAAGTGCACTTTGAAAACAGTTGGGAAACCATCCAAACTGTTCTTAACCATAAGGGTACTGGGGATTTCATCATTTAGAACTGCTTTTACCAGAGTATTTTGACTTTCCACAGAGTTAGAGTTGAAGGTAACCTGAATTCACCATAACACGTTTCAAGGCCTGAAATTCACTTTGTGTACAAGTGTGACGGCTTGTTGTCCACCAGGAAACTGTTCAAAACAGTTCATTTTGTAAAAACTATGTCTCAGATGTGTTTCAAGTGTTTTCACAACAGTGAAGTTAAGACTCCTTGAGTTTCACTCAACTTCAGTTTTGCCCAATGCAAGTCAATGGGAATTTCAAACAGTGAGTTTGAGATGTTGAAGTGCACTTTGAAAACAGTTGGGAAACCATCCAAACAGTTCTTAACTAAGGGTACTGGGGATTTCATCATTTAGAACTGCTTTTACCAGAGTATTTTGACTTTCCACAGAGTTAGAGTTGAAGGTAACCTGAATTCACCATAACACGTTTCAAGGCCTGAAATTCACTTTGTGTACAAGTGTGACGGCTTTTGTCCACCAGGAAACTGTTCAAAACAGTTCATTTTGTAAAAACTATGTCTCAGATGTGTTTCAAGTGTTTTCACAACAGTGAAGTTAAGACTCCTTGAGTTTCACTCAACTTCAGTTTTGCCCAATGCAAAATCAATGGGAATTTCAAACAGTGAGTTTGAGATGTTGAAGTGCACTTTGAAAACAGTTGGGAAACCATCCAAACTGTTCTTAACCATAAGGGTACTGGGGATTTCATCATTTAGAACTGCTTTTACCAGAGTATTTTGACTTTCCACAGAGTTAGAGTTGAAGGTAACCTGAATTCACCATAACACGTTTCAAGGCCTGAAATTCACTTTGTGTACAAGTGTGACGGCTTGTTGTCCACCAGGAAACTGTTCAAAACAGTTCATTTTGTAAAAACTATGTCTCAGATGTGTTTCAAGTGTTTCACAACATGAAGTTAAGACTCTTGAGTTTCACTCAACTTCAGTTTTGCCCAATGCAACAAACAGTGAGTTTGAGATGTTGAAGTGCACTTTGAAAACAGTTGGGAAACTATCCAAACAGTTCTTAACCATAAGGGTACTGGGGATTTCATCATTTAGAACTGCTTTTACCAGAGTATTTTGACTTTCCACAGAGTTAGAGTTGAAGGTAACCTGAATTCACCATAACACGTTTCAAGGCCTGAAATTCACTTTGTGTACAAGTGTGACGGCTTGTTGTCCACCAGGAAACTGTTCAAAACAGTTCATTTTGTAAAAACTATGTCTCAGATGTGTTTCAAGTGTTTTCACAACAGTGAAGTTAAGACTTCTTGAGTTTCACTCAACTTCAGTTTTGCCCAATGCAAGTCAATAGGAATTTCAAACAGTGAGTTTGAGATGTTGAAGTGCACTTTGAAAACAGTTGGGAAACCATCCAAACAGTTCTTAACCTTAAGGGTACTGGGGATTTCATCATTTAGAACTGCTTTTACCAGAGTATTTTGACTTTCCACAGAGTTAGAGTTGAAGGTAACCTGAATTCACCATAACACGTTTCAAGGCCTGAAATTCACTTTGTGTACAAGTGTGACGGCTTGTTGTCCACCAGGAAACTGTTCAAAACAGTTCATTTTGTAAAAACTATGTCTCAGATGTGTTTCAAGTGTTTTCACAACAGTGAAGTTAAGACTCCTTGAGTTTCACTCAACTTCAGTTTTGCCCAATGCAAGTCAATAGGGATTTCAAACAGTGAGTTTGAGATGTTGAAGTGCACTTTGAAAACAGTTGGGAAACCATCCAAACAGTTCTTAACCATAAGGGTACTGGGGATTTCATCATTTAGAACTGCTTTTACCAGAGTATTTTGACTTTCCACAGAGTTAGAGTTGAAGGTAACCTGAATTCACCATAACACGTTTCAAGGCCTGAAATTCACTTTGTGTACAAGTGTGACGGCTTGTTGTCCACCAGGAAACTGTTCAAAACAGTTCATTTTGTAAAAACTATGTCTCAGATGTGTTTCAAGTGTTTTCACAACAGTGAAGTTAAGACTCCTTGAGTTTCACTCAACTTCAGTTTTGCCCAATGCAAGTCAATAGGGATTTCAAACAGTGAGTTTGAGATGTTGAAGTGCACTTTGAAAACAGTTGGGAAACCATCCAAACAGTTCTTAACCTTAAGGGTACTGGGGATTTCATCATTTAGAACTGCTTTTACCAGAGTATTTTGACTTTCCACAGAGTTAGAGTTGAAGGTAACCTGAATTCACCATAACACGTTTCAAGGCCTGAAATTCACTTTGTGTACAAGTGTGACGGCTTGTTGTCCACCAGGAAACTGTTCAAAACAGTTCATTTTGTAAAAACTATGTCTCAGATGTGTTTCAAGTGTTTCACAACAGTGAAGTTAAGACTCCTTGAGTTTCACTCAACTTCAGTTTTGCCCAATGCAAATCAATGGGAATTTCAAAAAGTGAGTTTGAGATGTTGAAGTGCACTTTGAAAAACAGTTGGGAAACCATCCAAACTATTCTTAACTATAAGGGTACTGGGGATTTCATCATTTAGAACTGCTTTTACCAGAGTATTTTGACTTTCCACAGAGTTAGAGTTGAAGGTAACCTGAATTCACCATAACACGTTTCAAGGCCTGAAATTCACTTTGTGTACAAGTGTGACGCTTTTGTCCACCAGGAAACTGTTCAAAACAGTTCATTTTGTAAAAACTATGTCTCAGATGTGTTTCAAGTGTTTCACAACAGTGAAGTTAAGACTCCTTGAGTTTCACTCAACTTCAGTTTTGCCCAATGCAAATCAATGGGAATTTCAAACAGTGAGTTTGAGATGTTGAAGTGCACTTTGAAAACAGTTGGGAAACCATCCAAACTGTTCTTAACCATAAGGGTACTGGGGATTTCATCATTTAGAACTGCTTTTACCAGAGTATTTTGACTTTCCACAGAGTTAGAGTTGAAGGTAACCTGAATTCACCATAACACGTTTCAAGGCCTGAAATTCACTTTGTGTACAAGTGTGACGGCTTTGTGCCACCAGGAAACTGTTCAAAACAGTTCATTTTGTAAAAACTATGTCTCAGATGTGTTTCAAGTGTTTTCACAACAGTGAAGTTAAGACTCCTTGAGTTTCACTCAACTTCAGTTTTGCCCAATGCAAGTCAATGGGAATTTCAAACAGTGAGTTTGAGATGTTGAAGTGCACTTTGAAAACAGTTGGGAAACCATCCAAACAGTTCTTAACCATAAAGGGTACTGGGGATTTCATCATTTAGAACTGCTTTTACCAGAGTATTTTGACTTTCCACAGAGTTAGAGTTGAAGGTAACCTGAATTCACCATAACACGTTTCAAGGCCTGAAATTCACTTTGTGTACAAGTGTGACGGCTTGTTGTCCACCAGGAAACTGTTCAAAACAGTTCAATTTTGTAAAAACTATGTCTCAGATGTGTTTCAAGTGTTTTCACAACAGTGAAGTTAAGACTCCTTGAGTTTCACTCAACTTCAGTTTTGCCCAATGCAAATCAATGGGAATTTCAAACAGTGAGTTTGAGATGTTGAAGTGCACTTTGAAAACAGTTGGGAAACCATCCAAACTGTTCTTAACCATAAGGGTACTGGGGATTTCATCATTTAGAACTGCTTTTACCAGAGTATTTTGACTTTCCACAGAGTTAGAGTTGAAGGTAACCTGAATTCACCATAACTTGTGTACAAGTGTGACGCTTTGTTGTCCACCAGGAAACTGTTCAAAACAGTTCATTTTGTAAAAACTATGTCTCAGATGTGTTTCAAGTGTTTTCACAACAGTGAAGTTAAGACTCCTTGAGTTTCACTCAACTTCAGTTTTGCCCAATGCAAGTCAATGGGATTTCAAACAGTGAGTTTGAGATGTTGAAGTGCACTTTGAAAACAGTTGGGAAACCATCCAAACAGTTCTTAACCATAAGGGTACTGGGGATTTCATCATTTAGAACTGCTTTTACCAGAGTATTTTGACTTTCCACAGAGTTAGAGTTGAAGGTAACCTGAATTCACCATAACACGTTTCAAGGCCTGAAATTCACTTTGTGTACAAGTGTGACGGCTTGTTGTCCACCAGGAAACTGTTCAAAACAGTTCATTTTGTAAAAACTATGTCTCAGATGTGTTTCAAGTGTTTTCACAACAGTGAAGTTAAGACTCCTTGAGTTTCACTCAACTTCAGTTTTGCCCAATGCAAGTCAATAGGAATTTCAAACAGTGAGTTTGAGATGTTGAAGTGCACTTTGAAAACAGTTGGGAAACCATCCAAACAGTTCTTAACCATAAGGGTACTGGGGATTTCATCATTTAGAACTGCTTTTACCAGAGTATTTTGACTTTCCACAGAGTTAGAGTTGAAGGTAACCTGAATTCACCATAACACGTTTCAAGGCCTGAAATTCACTTTGTGTACAAGTGTGACGGCTTGTTGTCCACCAGGAAACTGTTCAAAACAGTTCATTTTGTAAAAACTATGTCTCAGATGTGTTTCAAGTGTTTTCACAACAGTGAAGTTAAGACTCCTTGAGTTTCACTCAACTTCAGTTTTGCCCAATGCAAGTCAATAGGAATTTCAAACAGTGAGTTTGAGATGTTGAAGTGCACTTTGAAAACAGTTGGGAAACCATCCAAACAGTTCTTAACCATAAGGGTACTGGGGATTTCATCATTTAGAACTGCTTTTACCAGAGTATTTTGACTTTCCACAGAGTTAGAGTTGAAGGTAACCTGAATTCACCATAACACGTTTCAAGGCCTGAAATTCACTTTGTGTACAAGTGTGACGGCTTGTTGTCCACCAGGAAACTGTTCAAAACAGTTCATTTTGTAAAAACTATGTCTCAGATGTGTTTCAAGTGTTTTCACAACAGTGAAGTTAAGACTCCTTGAGTTTCACTCAACTTCAGTTTTGCCCAATGCAAGTCAATAGGGATTTCAAACAGTGAGTTTGAGATGTTGAAGTGCACTTTGAAAACAGTTGGGAAACCATCCAAACAGTTCTTAACCATAAGGGTACTGGGGATTTCATCATTTAGAACTGCTTTTACCAGAGTATTTTGACTTTCCACAGAGTTAGAGTTGAAGGTAACCTGAATTCACCATAACACGTTTCAAGGCCTGAAATTCACTTTGTGTACAAGTGTGACGGCTTGTGTCCACCAGGAAACTGTTCAAAACAGTTCATTTTGTAAAAACTATGTCTCAGATGTGTTTCAAGTGTTTTCACAACAGTGAAGTTAAGACTCCTTGAGTTTCACTCAACTTCAGTTTTGCCCAATGCAAGTCAATAGGATTTCAAACAGTGAGTTTGAGATGTTGAAGTGCACTTTGAAAACAGTTGGGAAACCATCCAAACAGTTCTTAACCATAAGGGTACTGGGGATTTCATCATTTAGAACTGCTTTTACCAGAGTATTTTGACTTTCCACAGAGTTAGAGTTGAAGGTAACCTGAATTCACCATAACACGTTTCAAGGCCTGAAATTCACTTTGTGTACAAGTGTGACGGCTTGTTGTCCACCAGGAAACTGTTCAAAACAGTTCATTTTGTAAAAACTATGTCTCAGATGTGTTTCAAGTGTTTTCACAACAGTGAAGTTAAGACTCCTTGAGTTTCACTCAACTTCAGTTTTGCCCAATGCAAATCAATGGGAATTTCAAAAAGTGAGTTTGAGATGTTGAAGTGCACTTTGAAAAACAGTTGGGAAACCATCCAAACTATTCTTAACTATAAGGGTACTGGGGATTTCATCATTTAGAACTGCTTTTACCAGAGTATTTTGACTTTCCACAGAGTTAGAGTTGAAGGTAACCTGAATTCACCATAACACGTTTCAAGGCCTGAAATTCACTTTGTGTACAAGTGTGACGCTTTTGTCCACCAGGAAACTGTTCAAAACAGTTCATTTTGTAAAAACTATGTCTCAGATGTGTTTCAAGTGTTTCACAACAGTGAAGTTAAGACTCCTTGAGTTTCACTCAACTTCAGTTTTGCCCAATGCAAATCAATGGGAATTTCAAACAGTGAGTTTGAGATGTTGAAGTGCACTTTGAAAACAGTTGGGAAACCATCCAAACTGTTCTTAACCATAAGGGTACTGGGGATTTCATCATTTAGAACTGCTTTTACCAGAGTATTTTGACTTTCCACAGAGTTAGAGTTGAAGGTAACCTGAATTCACCATAACACGTTTCAAGGCCTGAAATTCACTTTGTGTACAAGTGTGACGGCTTGTGTCCACCAGGAAACTGTTCAAAACAGTTCATTTTGTAAAAACTATGTCTCAGATGTGTTTCAAGTGTTTTCACAACAGTGAAGTTAAGACTCCTGAGTTTCACTCAACTTCAGTTTTGCCCAATGCAAGTCAATGGGATTTCAAACAGTGAGTTTGAGATGTTGAAGTGCACTTTGAAAACAGTTGGGAAACCATCCAAACAGTTCTTAACTATAAGGGTACTGGGGATTTCATCATTTAGAACTGCTTTTACCAGAGTATTTTGACTTTCCACAGAGTTAGAGTTGAAGGTAACCTGAATTCACCATAACACGTTTCAAGGCCTGAAATTCACTTTGTGTACAAGTGTGACGGCTTGTTGTCCACCAGGAAACTGTTCAAAACAGTTCATTTTGTAAAAACTATGTCTCAGATGTGTTTCAAGTGTTTTCACAACATAGAAGTTAAGACTCCTTGAGTTTCACTCAACTTCAGTTTTGCCCAATGCAAATCAATGGGAATTTCAAACAGTGAGTTTGAGATGTTGAAGTGCACTTTGAAAACAGTTGGGAAACCATCCAAACTGTTCTTAACCATAAGGGTACTGGGGATTTCATCATTTAGAACTGCTTTTACCAGAGTATTTTGACTTTCCACAGAGTTAGAGTTGAAGGTAACCTGAATTCACCATAACACGTTTCAAGGCCTGAAATTCACTTTGTGTACAAGTGTGACGGCTTGTTGTCCACCAGGAAACTGTTCAAAACAGTTCATTTTGTAAAAACTATGTCTCAGATGTGTTTCAAGTGTTTCACAACAGTGAAGTTAAGACTCCTTGAGTTTCACTCAACTTCAGTTTTGCCCAATGCAAGTCAATAGGGATTTCAAACAGTGAGTTTGAGATGTTGAAGTGCACTTTGAAAACAGTTGGGAAACCATCCAAACAGTTCTTAACCATAAGGGTACTGGGGATTTCATCATTTAGAACTGCTTTTACCAGAGTATTTTGACTTTCCACAGAGTTAGAGTTGAAGGTAACCTGAATTCACCATAACACGTTTCAAGGCCTGAAATTCACTTTGTGTACAAGTGTGACGGCTTGTGTCCACCAGGAAACTGTTCAAAACAGTTCATTTTGTAAAAACTATGTCTCAGATGTGTTTCAAGTGTTTTCACAACAGTGAAGTTAAGACTCCTTGAGTTTCACTCAACTTCAGTTTTGCCCAATGCAAGTCAATAGGATTTCAAACAGTGAGTTTGAGATGTTGAAGTGCACTTTGAAAACAGTTGGGAAACCATCCAAACAGTTCTTAACCATAAGGGTACTGGGGATTTCATCATTTAGAACTGCTTACCAGAGTATTTTGACTTTCCACAGAGTTAGAGTTGAAGGTAACCTGAATTCACCATAACACGTTTCAAGGCCTGAAATTCACTTTGTGTACAAGTGTGACGGCTTGTTGTCCACCAGGAAACTGTTCAAAACAGTTCATTTTGTAAAAACTATGTCTCAGATGTGTTTCAAGTGTTTTCACAACAGTGAAGTTAAGACTCCTTGAGTTTCACTCAACTTCAGTTTTGCCCAATGCAAGTCAATAGGAATTTCAAACAGTGAGTTTGAGATGTTGAAGTGCACTTTGAAAACAGTTGGGAAACCATCCAAACAGTTCTTAACCATAAGGGTACTGGGGATTTCATCATTTAGAACTGCTTTTACCAGAGTATTTTGACTTTCCACAGAGTTAGAGTTGAAGGTAACCTGAATTCACCATAACACGTTTCAAGGCCTGAAATTCACTTTGTGTACAAGTGTGACGGCTTGTTGTCCACCAGGAAACTGTTCAAAACAGTTCATTTTGTAAAAACTATGTCTCAGATGTGTTTCAAGTGTTTTCACAACAGTGAAGTTAAGACTCCTTGAGTTTCACTCAACTTCAGTTTTGCCCAATGCAAGTCAATGGGAATTTCAAACAGTGAGTTTGAGATGTTGAAGTGCACTTTGAAAACAGTTGGGAAACCATCCAAACAGTTCTTAACCATAAGGGTACTGGGGATTTCATCATTTAGAACTGCTTTTACCAGAGTATTTTGACTTTCCACAGAGTTAGAGTTGAAGGTAACCTGAATTCACCATAACACGTTTCAAGGCCTGAAATTCACTTTGTGTACAAGTGTGACGGCTTGTTGTCCACCAGGAAACTGTTCAAAACAGTTCATTTTGTAAAAACTATGTCTCAGATGTGTTTCAAGTGTTTTCACAACAGTGAAGTTAAGACTCCTTGAGTTTCACTCAACTTCAGTTTTGCCCAATGCAAATCAATGGGAATTTCAAAAAGTGAGTTTGAGATGTTGAAGTGCACTTTGAAAAACAGTTGGGAAACCATCCAAACTATTCTTAACTATAAGGGTACTGGGGATTTCATCATTTAGAACTGCTTTTACCAGAGTATTTTGACTTTCCACAGAGTTAGAGTTGAAGGTAACCTGAATTCACCATAACACGTTTCAAGGCCTGAAATTCACTTTGTGTACAAGTGTGACGCTTTTTGTCCACCAGGAAACTGTTCAAAACAGTTCATTTTGTAAAAACTATGTCTCAGATGTGTTTCAAGTGTTTTCACAACATAGAAGTTAAGACTCCTTGAGTTTCACTCAACTTCAGTTTTGCCCAATGCAAATCAATGGGAATTTCAAACAGTGAGTTTGAGATGTTGAAGTGCACTTTGAAAACAGTTGGGAAACCATCCAAACTGTTCTTAACCATAAGGGTACTGGGGATTTCATCATTTAGAACTGCTTTTACCAGAGTATTTTGACTTTCCACAGAGTTAGAGTTGAAGGTAACCTGAATTCACCATAACACGTTTCAAGGCCTGAAATTCACTTTGTGTACAAGTGTGACGGCTTGTGTCCACCAGGAAACTGTTCAAAACAGTTCATTTTGTAAAAACTATGTCTCAGATGTGTTTCAAGTGTTTTCACAACAGTGAAGTTAAGACTCCTTGAGTTTCACTCAACTTCAGTTTTGCCCAATGCAAGTCAATAGGGAATTTCAAACAGTGAGTTTGAGATGTTGAAGTGCACTTTGAAAACAGTTGGGAAACCATCCAAACAGTTCTTAACCATAAGGGTACTGGGGATTTCATCATTTAGAACTGCTTTTACCAGAGTATTTTGACTTTCCACAGAGTTAGAGTTGAAGGTAACCTGAATTCACCATAACACGTTTCAAGGCCTGAAATTCACTTTGTGTACAAGTGTGACGCTTGTTGTCCACCAGGAAACTGTTCAAAACAGTTCATTTTGTAAAAACTATGTCTCAGATGTGTTTCAAGTGTTTTCACAACAGTGAAGTTAAGACTCCTTGAGTTTCACTCAACTTCAGTTTTGCCCAATGCAAATCAATGGGAATTTCAAACAGTGAGTTTGAGATGTTGAAGTGCACTTTGAAAACAGTTGGGAAACCATCCAAACTGTTCTTAACCATAAGGGTACTGGGGATTTCATCATTTAGAACTGCTTTTACCAGAGTATTTTGACTTTCCACAGAGTTAGAGTTGAAGGTAACCTGAATTCACCATAACACGTTTCAAGGCCTGAAATTCACTTTGTGTACAAGTGTGACGGCTTGTTGTCCACCAGGAAACTGTTCAAAACAGTTCATTTTGTAAAAACTATGTCTCAGATGTGTTTCAAGTGTTTCACAACAGTGAAGTTAAGACTCCTTGAGTTTCACTCAACTTCAGTTTTGCCCAATGCAAGTCAATAGGGATTTCAAACAGTGAGTTTGAGATGTTGAAGTGCACTTTGAAAACAGTTGGGAAACCATCCAAACAGTTCTTAACCATAAGGGTACTGGGGATTTCATCATTTAGAACTGCTTTTACCAGAGTATTTTGACTTTCCACAGAGTTAGAGTTGAAGGTAACCTGAATTCACCATAACACGTTTCAAGGCCTGAAATTCACTTTGTGTACAAGTGTGACGGCTTGTTGTCCACCAGGAAACTGTTCAAAACAGTTCATTTTGTAAAAACTATGTCTCAGATGTGTTTCAAGTGTTTTCACAACAGTGAAGTTAAGACTCCTTGAGTTTCACTCAACTTCAGTTTTGCCCAATGCAAGTCAATAGGATTTCAAACAGTGAGTTTGAGATGTTGAAGTGCACTTTGAAAACAGTTGGGAAACCATCCAAACAGTTCTTAACCATAAGGGTACTGGGGATTTCATCATTTAGAACTGCTTTTACCAGAGTATTTTGACTTTCCACAGAGTTAGAGTTGAAGGTAACCTGAATTCACCATAACACGTTTCAAGGCCTGAAATTCACTTTGTGTACAAGTGTGACGGCTTGTTGTCCACCAGGAAACTGTTCAAAACAGTTCATTTTGTAAAAACTATGTCTCAGATGTGTTTCAAGTGTTTTCACAACAGTGAAGTTAAGACTCCTTGAGTTTCACTCAACTTCAGTTTTGCCCAATGCAAGTCAATAGGAATTTCAAACAGTGAGTTTGAGATGTTGAAGTGCACTTTGAAAACAGTTGGGAAACCATCCAAACAGTTCTTAACCATAAGGGTACTGGGGATTTCATCATTTAGAACTGCTTTTACCAGAGTATTTTGACTTTCCACAGAGTTAGAGTTGAAGGTAACCTGAATTCACCATAACACGTTTCAAGGCCTGAAATTCACTTTGTGTACAAGTGTGACGGCTTGTTGTCCACCAGGAAACTGTTCAAAACAGTTCATTTTGTAAAAACTATGTCTCAGATGTGTTTCAAGTGTTTTCACAACAGTGAAGTTAAGACTCCTTGAGTTTCACTCAACTTCAGTTTTGCCCAATGCAAGTCAATAGGGATTTCAAACAGTGAGTTTGAGATGTTGAAGTGCACTTTGAAAACAGTTGGG
Source organism: Polypterus senegalus (assembly GCF_016835505.1). Lineage (NCBI taxonomy): Eukaryota > Metazoa > Chordata > Cladistia > Polypteriformes > Polypteridae > Polypterus > Polypterus senegalus. The sequence continues at coordinate 18,788 of NW_024381067.1, read as the reverse complement.
AAACCATCCAAACAGTTCTTAACCATAAGGGTACTGGGGATTTCATCATTTAGAACTGCTTTTACCAGAGTATTTTGACTTTCCACAGAGTTAGAGTTGAAGGTAACCTGAATTCACCATAACACGTTTCAAGGCCTGAAATTCACTTTGTGTACAAGTGTGACGGCTTGTTGTCCACCAGGAAACTGTTCAAAACAGTTCATTTTGTAAAAACTATGTCTCAGATGTGTTTCAAGTGTTTCACAACAGTGAAGTTAAGACTCCTTGAGTTTCACTCAACTTCAGTTTTGCCCAATGCAAATCAATGGGAATTTCAAACAGTGAGTTTGAGATGTTGAAGTGCACTTTGAAAACAGTTGGGAAACCATCCAAACTATTCTTAACTATAAGGGTACTGGGGGTTTCATCATTTAGAACTGCTTTTACCAGAGTATTTTGACTTTCCACAGAGTTAGAGTGGAAGGTAACCTGAATTCACCATAACACGTTTCAAGGCCTGAAATTCACTTTGTGTACAAGTGTGACGCTTTTGTCCACCAGGAAACTGTTCAAAACAGTTCATTTTGTAAAAACTATGTCTCAGATGTGTTTCAAGTGTTTCACAACATAGAAGTTAAGACTCCTTGAGTTTCACTCAACTTCAGTTTTGCCCAATGCAAATCAATGGGAATTTCAAACAGTGAGTTTGAGATGTTGAAGTGCACTTTGAAAACAGTTGGGAAACCATCCAAACTGTTCTTAACCATAAGGGTACTGGGGATTTCATCATTTAGAACTGCTTTTACCAGAGTATTTTGACTTTCCACAGAGTTAGAGTTGAAGGTAACCTGAATTCACCATAACACGTTTCAAGGCCTGAAATTCACTTTGTGTACAAGTGTGACGGCTTGTTGTCCACCAGGAAACTGTTCAAAACAGTTCATTTTGTAAAAACTATGTCTCAGATGTGTTTCAAGTGTTTTCACAACAGTGAAGTTAAGACTCCTTGAGTTTCACTCAACTTCAGTTTTGCCCAATGCAAGTCAATGGGAATTTCAAACAGTGAGTTTGAGATGTTGAAGTGCACTTTGAAAACAGTTGGGAAACCATCCAAACAGTTCTTAACCATAAGGGTACTGGGGATTTCATCATTTAGAACTGCTTTTACCAGAGTATTTTGACTTTCCACAGAGTTAGAGTTGAAGGTAACCTGAATTCACCATAACACGTTTCAAGGCCTGAAATTCACTTTGTGTACAAGTGTGACGGCTTGTTGTCCACCAGGAAACTGTTCAAAACAGTTCATTTTGTAAAAACTATGTCTCAGATGTGTTTCAAGTGTTTTCACAACAGTGAAGTTAAGACTCCTTGAGTTTCACTCAACTTCAGTTTTGCCCAATGCAAATCAATGGGAATTTCAAACAGTGAGTTTGAGATGTTGAAGTGCACTTTGAAAACAGTTGGGAAACCATCCAAACTGTTCTTAACCATAAGGGTACTGGGGATTTCATCATTTAGAACTGCTTTTACCAGAGTATTTTGACTTTCCACAGAGTTAGAGTTGAAGGTAACCTGATTCACCATAACACGTTTCAAGGCCTGAAATTCACTTTGTGTACAAGTGTGAACCAGGAAACTGTTCAAAACAGTTCATTTTGTAAAAACTATGTCAGATGTGTTTCAAGTGTTTCACAACATAGACTCCTTGAGTTTCACTCAACTTCAGTTTTGCCCAATGAAGTCAATAGGGAGTGAGTTTGAGATGTTGAAGTGCACTTTGAAAACAGTTGGGAAACCATCCAAACAGTGGGTACTGGGGATTTCATCATTTAGAACTGCTTTTACCAGAGTATTTTGACTTTCCACAGAGTTAGAGTTGAAGGTAACCTGAATTCACCATAACACGTTTCAAGGCCTGAAATTCACTTTGTGTACAAGTGTGACGGCTTGTTGTCCACCAGGAAACTGTTCAAAACAGTTCATTTTGTAAAAACTATGTCTCAGATGTGTTTCAAGTGTTTTCACAACAGTGAAGTTAAGACTCCTTGAGTTTCACTCAACTTCAGTTTTGCCCAATGCAAGTCAATAGGGATTTCAAACAGTGAGTTTGAGATGTTGAAGTGCACTTTGAAAACAGTTGGGAAACCATCCAAACAGTTCTTAACCATAAGGGTACTGGGGATTTCATCATTTAGAACTGCTTTTACCAGAGTATTTTGACTTTCCACAGAGTTAGAGTTGAAGGTAACCTGAATTCACCATAACACGTTTCAAGGCCTGAAATTCACTTTGTGTACAAGTGTGACGGCTTGTTGTCCACCAGGAAACTGTTCAAAACAGTTCATTTTGTAAAAACTATGTCTCAGATGTGTTTCAAGTGTTTTCACAACAGTGAAGTTAAGACTCCTTGAGTTTCACTCAACTTCAGTTTTGCCCAATGCAAGTCAATGGGAATTTCAAACAGTGAGTTTGAGATGTTGAAGTGCACTTTGAAAACAGTTGGGAAACCATCCAAACAGTTCTTAACCATAAGGGTACTGGGGATTTCATCATTTAGAACTGCTTTTACCAGAGTATTTTGACTTTCCACAGAGTTAGAGTTGAAGGTAACCTGAATTCACCATAACACGTTTCAAGGCCTGAAATTCACTTTGTGTACAAGTGTGACGGCTTGTTGTCCACCAGGAAACTGTTCAAAACAGTTCATTTTGTAAAAACTATGTCTCAGATGTGTTTCAAGTGTTTCACAACAGTGAAGTTAAGACTCCTTGAGTTTCACTCAACTTCAGTTTTGCCCAATGCAAATCAATGGGAATTTCAAACAGTGAGTTTGAGATGTTGAAGTGCACTTTGAAAACAGTTGGGAAACCATCCAAACAGTTCTTAACCATAAGGGTACTGGGGATTTCATCATTTAGAACTGCTTTTACCAGAGTATTTTGACTTTCCACAGAGTTAGAGTTGAAGGTAACCTGAATTCACCATAACACGTTTCAAGGCCTGAAATTCACTTTGTGTACAAGTGTGACGGCTTGTTGTCCACCAGGAAACTGTTCAAAACAGTTCATTTTGTAAAAACTATGTCTCAGATGTGTTTCAAGTGTTTTCACAACAGTGAAGTTAAGACTCCTTGAGTTTCACTCAACTTCAGTTTTGCCCAATGCAAGTCAATAGGAATTTCAAACAGTGAGTTTGAGATGTTGAAGTGCACTTTGAAAAACAGTTGGGAAACCATCCAAACAGTTCTTAACCATAAGGGTACTGGGGATTTCATCATTTAGAACTGCTTTTACCAGAGTATTTTGACTTTCCACAGAGTTAGAGTTGAAGGTAACCTGAATTCACCATAACACGTTTCAAGGCCTGAAATTCACTTTGTGTACAAGTGTGACGGCTTGTTGTCCACCAGGAAACTGTTCAAAACAGTTCATTTTGTAAAAACTATGTCTCAGATGTGTTTCAAGTGTTTTCACAACAGTGAAGTTAAGACTTCTTGAGTTTCACTCAACTTCAGTTTTGCCCAATGCAAGTCAATAGGGATTTCAAACAGTGAGTTTGAGATGTTGAAGTGCACTTTGAAAACAGTTGGGAAACCATCCAAACAGTTCTTAACCTTAAGGGTACTGGGGATTTCATCATTTAGAACTGCTTTTACCAGAGTATTTTGACTTTCCACAGAGTTAGAGTTGAAGGTAACCTGAATTCACCATAACACGTTTCAAGGCCTGAAATTCACTTTGTGTACAAGTGTGACGGCTTGTTGTCCACCAGGAAACTGTTCAAAACAGTTCATTTTGTAAAAACTATGTCTCAGATGTGTTTCAAGTGTTTTCACAACAGTGAAGTTAAGACTCCTTGAGTTTCACTCAACTTCAGTTTTGCCCAATGCAAATCAATGGGAATTTCAAACAGTGAGTTTGAGATGTTGAAGTGCACTTTGAAAACAGTTGGGAAACCATCCAAACTGTACTTATCCATAAGGGTACTGGGGATTTCATCATTTAGAACTGCTTTTACCAGAGTATTTTGACTTTCCACAGAGTTAGAGTTGAAGGTAACCTGAATTCACCATAACACGTTTCAAGGCCTGAAATTCACTTTGTGTACAAGTGTGACGGCTTGTTGTCCACCAGGAAACTGTTCAAAACAGTTCATTTTGTAAAAACTATGTCTCAGATGTGTTTCAAGTGTGTTTCACAACAGTGAAGTTAAGACTCCTTGAGTTTCACTCAACTTCAGTTTTGCCCAATGCAAATCAATGGGAATTTCAAAAGTGAGTTTGAGATGTTGAAGTGCACTTTGAAAACAGTTGGGAAACCATCCAAACTATTCTTAACCATAAGGGTACTGGGGATTTCATCATTTAGAACTGCTTTTACCAGAGTATTTTGACTTTCCACAGAGTTAGAGTTGAAGGTAACCTGAATTCACCATAACACGTTTCAGGCCTGAAATTCACTTTGTGTACAAGTGTGACGGCTTTTGTCCACCAGGAAACTGTTCAAAACAGTTCATTTTGTAAAAACTATGTCTCAGATGTGTTTCAAGTGTTTCACAACAGTGAAGTTAAGACTCCTTGAGTTTCACTCAACTTCAGTTTTGCCCAATGCAAAATCTGGGAATTTCAAACAGTGAGTTTGAGATGTTGAAGTGCACTTTGAAAACAGTTGGGAAACCATCCAAACTGTTCTTAACCATAAGGGTACTGGGGATTTCATCATTTAGAACTGCTTTTACCAGAGTATTTTGACTTTCCACAGAGTTAGAGTTGAAGGTAACCTGAATTCACCATAACACGTTTCAAGGCCTGAAATTCACTTTGTGTACAAGTGTGACGGCTTGATGTCCACCAGGAAACTGTTCAAAACAGTTCATTTTGTAAAAACTATGTCTCAGATGTGTTTCAAGTGTTTTCACAACAGTGAAGTTAAGACTCCTTGAGTTTCACTCAACTTCAGTTTTGCCCAATGCAAGTCAATAGGATTTCAAACAGTGAGTTTGAGATGTTGAAGTGCACTTTGAAAACAGTTGGGAAACCATCCAAACAGTTCTTAACCATAAGGGTACTGGGGATTTCATCATTTAGAACTGCTTTTACCAGAGTATTTTGACTTTCCACAGAGTTAGAGTTGAAGGTAACCTGAATTCACCATAACACGTTTCAAGGCCTGAAATTCACTTTGTGTACAAGTGTGACGGCTTGTTGTCCACCAGGAAACTGTTCAAAACAGTTCATTTTGTAAAAACTATGTCTCAGATGTGTTTCAAGTGTTTTCACAACAGTGAAGTTAAGACTCCTTGAGTTTCACTCAACTTCAGTTTTTGCCCAATGCAAGTCAATAGGGATTTCAAACAGTGAGTTTGAGATGTTGAAGTGCACTTTGAAAACAGTTGGGAAACCATCCAAACAGTTCTTAACCATAAGGGTACTGGGGATTTCATCATTTAGAACTGCTTTTACCAGAGTATTTTGACTTTCCACAGAGTTAGAGTTGAAGGTAACCTGAATTCACCATAACACGTTTCAAGGCCTGAAATTCACTTTGTGTACAAGTGTGACGGCTTGTTGTCCACCAGGAAACTGTTCAAAACAGTTCATTTTGTAAAAACTATGTCTCAGATGTGTTTCAAGTGTTTTCACAACAGTGAAGTTAAGACTCCTTGAGTTTCACTCAACTTCAGTTTTGCCCAATGCAAATCAATGGGAATTTCAAAAAGTGAGTTTGAGATGTTGAAGTGCACTTTGAAAAACAGTTGGGAAACCATCCAAACTATTCTTAACTATAAGGGTACTGGGGATTTCATCATTTAGAACTGCTTTTACCAGAGTATTTTGACTTTCCACAGAGTTAGAGTTGAAGGTAACCTGAATTCACCATAACACGTTTCAAGGCCTGAAATTCACTTTGTGTACAAGTGTGACGGCTTTTGTCCACCAGGAAACTGTTCAAAACAGTTCATTTTGTAAAAACTATGTCTCAGATGTGTTTCAAGTGTTTTCACAACATAGAAGTTAAGACTCCTTGAGTTTCACTCAACTTCAGTTTTGCCCAATGCAAATCAATGGGAATTTCAAACAGTGAGTTTGAGATGTTGAAGTGCACTTTGAAAACAGTTGGGAAACCATCCAAACTGTTCTTAACCATAAGGGTACTGGGGATTTCATCATTTAGAACTGCTTTTACCAGAGTATTTTGACTTTCCACAGAGTTAGAGTTGAAGGTAACCTGAATTCACCATAACACGTTTCAAGGCCTGAAATTCACTTTGTGTACAAGTGTGACGGCTTGTTGTCCACCAGGAAACTGTTCAAAACAGTTCATTTTGTAAAAACTATGTCTCAGATGTGTTTCAAGTGTTTTCACAACAGTGAAGTTAAGACTCCTTGAGTTTCACTCAACTTCAGTTTTGCCCAATGCAAGTCAATGGGAATTTCAAACAGTGAGTTTGAGATGTTGAAGTGCACTTTGAAAACAGTTGGGAAACCATCCAAACAGTTCTTAACCATAAGGGTACTGGGGATTTCATCATTTAGAACTGCTTTTACCAGAGTATTTTGACTTTCCACAGAGTTAGAGTTGAAGGTAACCTGAATTCACCATAACACGTTTCAAGGCCTGAAATTCACTTTGTGTACAAGTGTGACGGCTTGTTGTCCACCAGGAAACTGTTCAAAACAGTTCATTTTGTAAAAACTATGTCTCAGATGTGTTTCAAGTGTTTTCACAACAGTGAAGTTAAGACTCCTTGAGTTTCACTCAACTTCAGTTTTGCCCAATGCAAATCAATGGGAATTTCAAACAGTGAGTTTGAGATGTTGAAGTGCACTTTGAAAACAGTTGGGAAACCATCCAAACTGTTCTTAACCATAAGGGTACTGGGGATTTCATCATTTAGAACTGCTTTTACCAGAGTATTTTGACTTTCCACAGAGTTAGAGTTGAAGGTAACCTGAATTCACCATAACACGTTTCAAGGCCTGAAATTCACTTTGTGTACAAGTGTGACGCTTGTTGTCCACCAGGAAACTGTTCAAAACAGTTCATTTTGTAAAAACTATGTCTCAGATGTGTTTCAAGTGTTTTCACAACAGTGAAGTTAAGACTCCTTGAGTTTCACTCAACTTCAGTTTTGCCCAATGCAAGTCAATAGGAATTTCAAACAGTGAGTTTGAGATGTTGAAGTGCACTTTGAAAACAGTTGGGAAACCATCCAAACAGTTCTTAACCATAAGGGTACTGGGGATTTCATCATTTAGAACTGCTTTTACCAGAGTATTTTGACTTTCCACAGAGTTAGAGTTGAAGGTAACCTGAATTCACCATAACACGTTTCAAGGCCTGAAATTCACTTTGTGTACAAGTGTGACGGCTTGTTGTCCACCAGGAAACTGTTCAAAACAGTTCATTTTGTAAAAACTATGTCTCAGATGTGTTTCAAGTGTTTTCACAACAGTGAAGTTAAGACTCCTTGAGTTTCACTCAACTTCAGTTTTGCCCAATGCAAGTCAATAGGGATTTCAAACAGTGAGTTTGAGATGTTGAAGTGCACTTTGAAAACAGTTGGGAAACCATCCAAACAGTTCTTAACCATAAGGGTACTGGGGATTTCATCATTTAGAACTGCTTTTACCAGAGTATTTTGACTTTCCACAGAGTTAGAGTTGAAGGTAACCTGAATTCACCATAACACGTTTCAAGGCCTGAAATTCACTTTGTGTACAAGTGTGACGGCTTGTGTCCACCAGGAAACTGTTCAAAACAGTTCATTTTGTAAAAACTATGTCTCAGATGTGTTTCAAGTGTTTTCACAACAGTGAAGTTAAGACTCCTTGAGTTTCACTCAACTTCAGTTTTGCCCAATGCAAGTCAATAGGGATTTCAAACAGTGAGTTTGAGATGTTGAAGTGCACTTTGAAAACAGTTGGGAAACCATCCAAACAGTTCTTAACCATAAAGGGTACTGGGGATTTCATCATTTAGAACTGCTTTTACCAGAGTATTTTGACTTTCCACAGAGTTAGAGTTGAAGGTAACCTGAATTCACCATAACACGTTTCAAGGCCTGAAATTCACTTTGTGTACAAGTGTGACGGCTTGTTGTCCACCAGGAAACTGTTCAAAACAGTTCATTTTGTAAAAACTATGTCTCAGATGTGTTTCAAGTGTTTTCACAACAGTGAAGTTAAGACTCCTTGAGTTTCACTCAACTTCAGTTTTGCCCAATGCAAGTCAATGGGAATTTCAAACAGTGAGTTTGAGATGTTGAAGTGCACTTTGAAAACAGTTGGGAAACCATCCAAACAGTTCTTAACCATAAGGGTACTGGGGATTTCATCATTTAGAACTGCTTTTACCAGAGTATTTTGACTTTCCACAGAGTTAGAGTTGAAGGTAACCTGAATTCACCATAACACGTTTCAAGGCCTGAAATTCACTTTGTGTACAAGTGTGACGCTTGTTGTCCACCAGGAAACTGTTCAAAACAGTTCATTTTGTAAAAACTATGTCTCAGATGTGTTTCAAGTGTTTTCACAACAGTGAAGTTAAGACTCCTTGAGTTTCACTCAACTTCAGTTTTGCCCAATGCAAATCAATGGGAATTTCAAAAGTGAGTTTGAGATGTTGAAGTGCACTTTGAAAAACAGTTGGGAAACCATCCAAACTATTCTTAACTATAAGGGTACTGGGGATTTCATCATTTAGAACTGCTTTTACCAGAGTATTTTGACTTTCCACAGAGTTAGAGTTGAAGGTAACCTGAATTCACCATAACACGTTTCAAGGCCTGAAATTCACTTTGTGTACAAGTGTGACGGCTTTTGTCCACCAGGAAACTGTTCAAAACAGTTCATTTTGTAAAAACTATGTCTCAGATGTGTTTCAAGTGTTTCACAACATAGAAGTTAAGACTCCTTGAGTTTCACTCAACTTCAGTTTTGCCCAATGCAAATCAATGGGAATTTCAAACAGTGAGTTTGAGATGTTGAAGTGCACTTTGAAAACAGTTGGGAAACCATCCAAACTGTTCTTCACCATAAGGGTACTGGGGATTTCATCATTTAGAACTGCTTTTACCAGAGTATTTTGACTTTCCACAGAGTTAGAGTTGAAGGTAACCTGAATTCACCATAACACGTTTCAAGGCCTGAAATTCACTTTGTGTACAAGTGTGACGGCTTGTGTCCACCAGGAAACTGTTCAAAACAGTTCATTTTGTAAAAACTATGTCTCAGATGTGTTTCAAGTGTTTTCACAACAGTGAAGTTAAGACTCCTTGAGTTTCACTCAACTTCAGTTTTGCCCAATGCAAGTCAATAGGATTTCAAACAGTGAGTTTGAGATGTTGAAGTGCACTTTGAAAACAGTTGGGAAACCATCCAAACAGTTCTTAACCATAAGGGTACTGGGGATTTCATCATTTAGAACTGCTTTTACCAGAGTATTTTGACTTTCCACAGAGTTAGAGTTGAAGGTAACCTGAATTCACCATAACACGTTTCAAGGCCTGAAATTCACTTTGTGTACAAGTGTGACGGCTTGTCCACCAGGAAACTGTTCAAAACAGTTCATTTTGTAAAAACTATGTCTCAGATGTGTTTCAAGTGTTTTCACAACAGTGAAGTTAAGACTCCTTGAGTTTCACTCAACTTCAGTTTTGCCCAATTCAAGTCAATAGGGATTTCAAACAGTGAGTTTGAGATGTTGAAGTGCACTTTGAAAACAGTTTGGGAAACCATCCAAACAGTTCTTAACCATAAGGGTACTGGGGATTTCATCATTTAGAACTGCTTTTACCAGAGTATTTTGACTTTCCACAGAGTTAGAGTTGAAGGTAACCTGAATTCACCATAACACGTTTCAAGGCCTGAAATTCACTTTGTGTACAAGTGTGACGGCTTGTTGTCCACCAGGAAACTGTTCAAAACAGTTCATTTTGTAAAAACTATGTCTCAGATGTGTTTCAAGTGTTTTCACAACAGTGAAGTTAAGACTCCTTGAGTTTCACTCAACTTCAGTTTTTGCCCAATGCAAGTCAATAGGGATTTCAAACAGTGAGTTTGAGATGTTGAAGTGCACTTTGAAAACAGTTGGGAAACCATCCAAACAGTTCTTAACCATAAGGGTACTGGGGATTTCATCATTTAGAACTGCTTTTACCAGAGTATTTTGACTTTCCACAGAGTTAGAGTTGAAGGTAACCTGAATTCACCATAACACGTTTCAAGGCCTGAAATTCACTTTGTGTACAAGTGTGACGCTTTTTGTCACCAGGAAACTGTTCAAAACAGTTCATTTTGTGTAAAAACTATGTCTCAGATGTGTTTCAAGTGTTTCACAACATAGAAGTTAAGACTCCTTGAGTTTCACTCAACTTCAGTTTTGCCCAATGCAAATCAATGGGAATTTCAAACAGTGAGTTTGAGATGTTGAAGTGCACTTTGAAAACAGTTGGGAAACCATCCAAACTGTTCTTAACCATAAGGGTACTGGGGATTTCATCATTTAGAACTGCTTTTACCAGAGTATTTTGACTTTCCACAGAGTTAGAGTTGAAGGTAACCTGAATTCACCATAACACGTTTCAAGGCCTGAAATTCACTTTGTGTACAAGTGTGACGGCTTGTGTCCACCAGGAAACTGTTCAAAACAGTTCATTTTGTAAAAACTATGTCTCAGATGTGTTTCAAGTGTTTTCACAACAGTGAAGTTAAGACTCCTTGAGTTTCACTCAACTTCAGTTTTGCCCAATGCAAATCAATGGGAATTTCAAACAGTGAGTTTGAGATGTTGAAGTGCACTTTGAAAACAGTTGGGAAACCATCCAAACAGTTCTTAACCATAAGGGTACTGGGGATTTCATCATTTAGAACTGCTTTTACCAGAGTATTTTGACTTTCCACAGAGTTAGAGTTGAAGGTAACCTGAATTCACCATAACACGTTTCAAGGCCTGAAATTCACTTTGTGTACAAGTGTGACGGCTTGTTGTCCACCAGGAAACTGTTCAAAACAGTTCATTTTGTAAAAACTATGTCTCAGATGTGTTTCAAGTGTTTTCACAACAGTGAAGTTAAGACTCCTTGAGTTTCACTCAACTTCAGTTTTGCCCAATGCAAGTCAATAGGGAATTTCAAACAGTGAGTTTGAGATGTTGAAGTGCACTTTGAAAACAGTTGGGAAACCATCCAAACAGTTCTTAACCATAAGGGTACTGGGGAATTCATCATTTAGAACTGCTTTTACCAGAGTATTTTGACTTTCCACAGAGTTAGAGTTGAAGGTAACCTGAATTCACCATAACACGTTTCAAGGCCTGAAATTCACTTTGTGTACAAGTGTGACGGCTTGTTGTCCACCAGGAAACTGTTCAAAACAGTTCATTTTGTAAAAACTATGTCTCAGATGTGTTTCAAGTGTTTTCACAACAGTGAAGTTAAGACTCCTTGAGTTTCACTCAACTTCAGTTTTGCCCAATGCAAGTCAATGGGAATTTCAAACAGTGAGTTTGAGATGTTGAAGTGCACTTTGAAAACAGTTGGGAAACCATCCAAACAGTTCTTAACCATAAGGGTACTGGGGATTTCATCATTTAGAACTGCTTTTACCAGAGTATTTTGACTTTCCACAGAGTTAGAGTTGAAGGTAACCTGAATTCACCATAACACGTTTCAAGGCCTGAAATTCACTTTGTGTACAAGTGTGTCGGCTTTTTGTCCACCAGGAAACTGTTCAAAACAGTTCATTTTGTAAAAACTATGTCTCAGATGTGTTTCAAGTGTTTTCACAACAGTGAAGTTAAGACTCCTTGAGTTTCACTCAACTTCAGTTTTGCCCAATGCAAATCAATGGGAATTTCAAACAGTGAGTTTGAGATGTTGAAGTGCACTTTGAAAACAGTTGGGAAACCATCCAAACTGTTCTTAACCATAAGGGTACTGGGGATTTCATCATTTAGAACTGCTTTTACCAGAGTATTTTGACTTTCCACAGAGTTAGAGTTGAAGGTAACCTGAATTCACCATAACACGTTTCAAGGCCTGAAATTCACTTTGTGTACAAGTGTGACGGCTTGTTGTCCACCAGGAAACTGTTCAAAACAGTTCATTTTGTAAAAACTATGTCTCAGATGTGTTTCAAGTGTTTTCACAACAGTGAAGTTAAGACTCCTTGAGTTTCACTCAACTTCAGTTTTGCCCAATGCAAATCAATGGGAATTTCAAAAGTGAGTTTGAGATGTTGAAGTGCACTTTGAAAAACAGTTGGGAAACCATCCAAACTATTCTTAACTATAAGGGTACTGGGGATTTCATCATTTAGAACTGCTTTTACCAGAGTATTTTGACTTTCCACAGAGTTAGAGTTGAAGGTAACCTGAATTCACCATAACACGTTTCAAGGCCTGAAATTCACTTTGTGTACAAGTGTGACGCTTTTTTGTCCACCAGGAAACTGTTCAAAACAGTTCATTTTGTAAAAACTATGTCTCAGATGTGTTTCAAGTGTTTTCACAACATGAAGTTAAGACTCCTTGAGTTTCACTCAACTTCAGTTTTGCCCAATGCAAATCAATGGGAATTTCAAACAGTGAGTTTGAGATGTTGAAGTGCACTTTGAAAACAGTTGGGAAACCATCCAAACTGTTCTTAACCATAAGGGTACTGGGGATTTCATCATTTAGAACTGCTTTTACCAGAGTATTTTGACTTTCCACAGAGTTAGAGTTGAAGGTAACCTGAATTCACCATAACACGTTTCAAGGCCTGAAATTCACTTTGTGTACAAGTGTGACGGCTTGTTGTCCACCAGGAAACTGTTCAAAACAGTTCATTTTGTAAAAACTATGTCTCAGATGTGTTTCAAGTGTTTTCACAACAGTGAAGTTAAGACTCCTTGAGTTTCACTCAACTTCAGTTTTTGCCCAATGCAAGTCAATAGGGATTTCAAACAGTGAGTTTGAGATGTTGAAGTGCACTTTGAAAACAGTTGGGAAACCATCCAAACAGTTCTTAACCATAAGGGTACTGGGGATTTCATCATTTAGAACTGCTTTTACCAGAGTATTTTGACTTTCCACAGAGTTAGAGTTGAAGGTAACCTGAATTCACCATAACACGTTTCAAGGCCTGAAATTCACTTTGTGTACAAGTGTGACGGCTTGTTGTCCACCAGGAAACTGTTCAAAACAGTTCATTTTGTAAAAACTATGTCTCAGATGTGTTTCAAGTGTTTTCACAACAGTGAAGTTAAGACTCCTTGAGTTTCACTCAACTTCAGTTTTGCCCAATGCAAGTCAATGGGAATTTCAAACAGTGAGTTTGAGATGTTGAAGTGCACTTTGAAAACAGTTGGGAAACCATCCAAACAGTTCTTAACCATAAGGGTACTGGGGATTTCATCATTTAGAACTGCTTTTACCAGAGTATTTTGACTTTCCACAGAGTTAGAGTTGAAGGTAACCTGAATTCACCATAACACGTTTCAAGGCCTGAAATTCACTTTGTGTACAAGTGTGACGGCTTGTTGTCCACCAGGAAACTGTTCAAAACAGTTCATTTTGTAAAAACTATGTCTCAGATGTGTTTCAAGTGTTTTCACAACAGTGAAGTTAAGACTCCTTGAGTTTCACTCAACTTCAGTTTTTGCCCAATGCAAGTCAATAGGGATTTCAAACAGTGAGTTTGAGATGTTGAAGTGCACTTTGAAAACAGTTGGGAAACCATCCAAACAGTTCTTAACCATAAGGGTACTGGGGATTTCATCATTTAGAACTGCTTTTACCAGAGTATTTTGACTTTCCACAGAGTTAGAGTTGAAGGTAACCTGAATTCACCATAACACGTTTCAAGGCCTGAAATTCACTTTGTGTACAAGTGTGACGGCTTGGCTTTTGTCCACCAGGAAACTGTTCAAAACAGTTCATTTTGTAAAAACTATGTCTCAGATGTGTTTCAAGTGTTTTCACAACAGTGAAGTTAAGACTCCTTGAGTTTCACTCAACTTCAGTTTTGCCCAATGCAAGTCAATAGGAATTTCAAACAGTGAGTTTGAGATGTTGAAGTGCACTTTGAAAACAGTTGGGAAACCATCCAAACAGTTCTTAACCATAAGGGTACTGGGGATTTCATCATTTAGAACTGCTTTTACCAGAGTATTTTGACTTTCCACAGAGTTAGAGTTGAAGGTAACCTGAATTCACCATAACACGTTTCAAGGCCTGAAATTCACTTTGTGTACAAGTGTGACGGCTTGTTGTCCACCAGGAAACTGTTCAAAACAGTTCATTTTGTAAAAACTATGTCTCAGATGTGTTTCAAGTGTTTTCACAACAGTGAAGTTAAGACTCCTTGAGTTTCACTCAACTTCAGTTTTGCCCAATGCAAATCAATGGGAATTTCAAAAGTGAGTTTGAGATGTTGAAGTGCACTTTGAAAAACAGTTGGGAAACCATCCAAACTATTCTTAACTATAAGGGTACTGGGGATTTCATCATTTAGAACTGCTTTTACCAGAGTATTTTGACTTTCCACAGAGTTAGAGTTGAAGGTAACCTGAATTCACCATAACACGTTTCAAGGCCTGAAATTCACTTTGTGTACAAGTGTGACGGCTTTTTTGCACCAGGAAACTGTTCAACACAGTTCATTTTGTAAAAACTATGTCTCAGATGTGTTTCAAGTGTTTCACAACATGAAGTTAAGACTCCTTGAGTTTCACTCAACTTCAGTTTTGCCCAATGCAAATCAATGGGAATTTCAAACAGTGAGTTTGAGATGTTGAAGTGCACTTTGAAAACAGTTGGGAAACCATCCAAACTGTTCTTAACCATAAGGGTACTGGGGATTTCATCATTTAGAACTGCTTTTACCAGAGTATTTTGACTTTCCACAGAGTTAGAGTTGAAGGTAACCTGAATTCACCATAACACGTTTCAAGGCCTGAAATTCACTTTGTGTACAAGTGTGACGGCTTGTTGTCCACCAGGAAACTGTTCAAAACAGTTCATTTTGTAAAAACTATGTCTCAGATGTGTTTCAAGTGTTTTCACAACAGTGAAGTTAAGACTCCTTGAGTTTCACTCAACTTCAGTTTTGCCCAATGCAAGTCAATGGGAATTTCAAACAGTGAGTTTGAGATGTTGAAGTGCACTTTGAAAACAGTTGGGAAACCATCCAAACAGTTCTTAACCATAAGGGTACTGGGGATTTCATCATTTAGAACTGCTTTTACCAGAGTATTTTGACTTTCCACAGAGTTAGAGTTGAAGGTAACCTGAATTCACCATAACACGTTTCAAGGCCTGAAATTCACTTTGTGTACAAGTGTGACGGCTTGTTGTCCACCAGGAAACTGTTCAAAACAGTTCATTTTTGTTAAAAAACTATGTCTCAGATGTGTTTCAAGTGTTTTCACAACAGTGAAGTTAAGACTCCTTGAGTTTCACTCAACTTCAGTTTTGCCCAATGCAAGTCAATAGGGATTTCAAACAGTGAGTTTGAGATGTTGAAGTGCACTTTGAAAACAGTTGGGAAACCATCCAAACAGTTCTTAACCATAAGGGTACTGGGGATTTCATCATTTAGAACTGCTTTTACCAGAGTATTTTGACTTTCCACAGAGTTAGAGTTGAAGGTAACCTGAATTCACCATAACACGTTTCAAGGCCTGAAATTCACTTTGTGTACAAGTGTGACGGCTTGTTGTCCACCAGGAAACTGTTCAAAACAGTTCATTTTGTAAAAACTATGTCTCAGATGTGTTTCAAGTGTTTTCACAACAGTGAAGTTAAGACTCCTTGAGTTTCACTCAACTTCAGTTTTGCCCAATGCAAGTCAATAGGAATTTCAAACAGTGAGTTTGAGATGTTGAAGTGCACTTTGAAAACAGTTGGGAAACCATCCAAACAGTTCTTAATCATAAGGGTACTGGGGATTTCATCATTTAGAACTGCTTTTACCAGAGTATTTTGACTTTCCACAGAGTTAGAGTTGAAGGTAACCTGAATTCACCATAACACGTTTCAAGGCCTGAAATTCAATTTGTGTACAAGTGTGACGGCTTGTTTTCCACCAGGAAACTGTTCAAAACAGTTCATTTTTGTAAAAAAACTATGTCTCAGATGTGTTTCAAGTGTTTTCACAACAGTGAAGTTAAGACTCCTTGAGTTTCACTCAACTTCAGTTTTGCCCAATGCAAATCAATGGGAATTTCAAAAGTGAGTTTGAGATGTTGAAGTGCACTTTGAAAAACAGTTGGGAAACCATCCAAACTATTCTTAACCATAAGGGTACTGGGGATTTCATCATTTAGAACTGCTTTTACCAGAGTATTTTGACTTTCCACAGAGTTAGAGTTGAAGGTAACCTGAATTCACCATAACACGTTTCAAGGCCTGAAATTCACTTTGTGTACAAGTGTGACGCTTTTTGTCCACCAGGAAACTGTTCAAAACAGTTCATTTTGTAAAAACTATGTCTCAGATGTGTTTCAAGTGTTTCACAACATGAAGTTAAGACTCCTTGAGTTTCACTCAACTTCAGTTTTGCCCAATGCAAATCAATGGGAATTTCAAACAGTGAGTTTGAGATGTTGAAGTGCACTTTGAAAAACTGTTGGGAAACCATCCAAACTGTTCTTACCCATAAGGGTACTGGGGATTTCATCATTTAGAACTGCTTTTACCAGAGTATTTTGACTTTCCACAGAGTTAGAGTTGAAGGTAACCTGAATTCACCATAACACGTTTCAAGGCCTGAAATTCACTTTGTGTACAAGTGTGACGGCTTGATGTCCACCAGGAAACTGTTCAAAACAGTTCATTTTGTAAAAACTATGTCTCAGATGTGTTTCAAGTGTTTTCACAACAGTGAAGTTAAGACTCCTTGAGTTTCACTCAACTTCAGTTTTGCCCAATGCAAGTCAATAGGATTTCAAACAGTGAGTTTGAGATGTTGAAGTGCACTTTGAAAACAGTTGGGAAACCATCCAAACAGTTCTTAACCATAAGGGTACTGGGGATTTCATCATTTAGAACTGCTTTTACCAGAGTATTTTGACTTTCCACAGAGTTAGAGTTGAAGGTAACCTGAATTCACCATAACACGTTTCAAGGCCTGAAATTCACTTTGTGTACAAGTGTGACGGCTTGTTGTCCACCAGGAAACTGTTCAAAACAGTTCATTTTTGTTAAAAAACTATGTCTCAGATGTGTTTCAAGTGTTTTCACAACAGTGAAGTTAAGACTCCTTGAGTTTCACTCAACTTCAGTTTTGCCCAATGCAAGTCAATAGGAATTTCAAACAGTGAGTTTGAGATGTTGAAGTGCACTTTGAAAACAGTTGGGAAACCATCCAAACAGTTCTTAACCATAAGGGTACTGGGGATTTCATCATTTAGAACTGCTTTTACCAGAGTATTTTGACTTTCCACAGAGTTAGAGTTGAAGGTAACCTGAATTCACCATAACACGTTTCAAGGCCTGAAATTCACTTTGTGTACAAGTGTGACGGCTTGTTGTCCACCAGGAAACTGTTCAAAACAGTTCATTTTGTAAAAACTATGTCTCAGATGTGTTTCAAGTGTTTCACAACAGTGAAGTTAAGACTCCTTGAGTTTCACTCAACTTCAGTTTTGCCCAATGCAAAATCAATGGGAATTTCAAACAGTGAGTTTGAGATGTTGAAGTGCACTTTGAAAACAGTTGGGAAACCATCCAAACTGTTCTTAACCATAAGGGTACTGGGGATTTCATCATTTAGAACTGCTTTTACCAGAGTATTTTGACTTTCCACAGAGTTAGAGTTGAAGGTAACCTGAATTCACCATAACACGTTTCAAGGCCTGAAATTCAATTTGTGTACAAGTGTGACGGCTTGTTTTCCACCAGGAAACTGTTCAAAACAGTTCATTTTTGTAAAAACTATGTCTCAGATGTGTTTCAAGTGTTTCACAACAGTGAAGTTAAGACTCCTTGAGTTTCACTCAACTTCAGTTTTGCCCAATGCAAGTCAATAGGGATTTCAAACAGTGAGTTTGAGATGTTGAAGTGCACTTTGAAAACAGTTGGGAAACCATCCAAACAGTTCTTAACCATAAGGGTACTGGGGATTTCATCATTTAGAACTGCTTTTACCAGAGTATTTTGACTTTCCACAGAGTTAGAGTTGAAGGTAACCTGAATTCACCATAACACGTTTCAAGGCCTGAAATTCACTTTGTGTACAAGTGTGACGGCTTGTGTCCACCAGGAAACTGTTCAAAACAGTTCATTTTGTAAAAACTATGTCTCAGATGTGTTTCAAGTGTTTTCACAACAGTGAAGTTAAGACTCCTTGAGTTTCACTCAACTTCAGTTTTGCCCAATGCAAGTCAATAGGATTTCAAACAGTGAGTTTGAGATGTTGAAGTGCACTTTGAAAACAGTTGGGAAACCATCCAAACAGTTCTTAACCATAAGGGTACTGGGGATTTCATCATTTAGAACTGCTTTTACCAGAGTATTTTGACTTTCCACAGAGTTAGAGTTGAAGGTAACCTGAATTCACCATAACACGTTTCAAGGCCTGAAATTCACTTTGTGTACAAGTGTGACGGCTTGTTGTCCACCAGGAAACTGTTCAAAACAGTTCATTTTGTAAAAACTATGTCTCAGATGTGTTTCAAGTGTTTTCACAACAGTGAAGTTAAGACTCCTTGAGTTTCACTCAACTTCAGTTTTGCCCAATGCAAGTCAATAGGAATTTCAAACAGTGAGTTTGAGATGTTGAAGTGCACTTTGAAAACAGTTGGGAAACCATCCAAACAGTTCTTA
>NW_024381066.1:0-34091 GCF_016835505.1 Polypterus senegalus | reverse complement strand
AGAGACTAAAATTAAATAATTATTATGTGTAAAAACAAAACCATGAGAAAGGTCAGTGTCCTGTCTTTGGCTGTTTCCTGCTTTGTGCATAATGCAGCTGGAATAGACCCTGGATGGACCTGAATGGACCCTGGTTTCCCACAACCCTGAAAACCATTAAGTGGGTTTGATAATGTTATGTTATGTAAAACTAAAGAACAGTCCTACACTACGTGAAGCTGCCAGTAAGGCTAAAGACAAACAAGGGATAAGAAAAAGCTATGAAAGCCCAAGGCTGCACTGTTCCTAGAGCAGCAAGTTCTTTTTAATTGAATTTTCGAAAAAACTGTTCTGAAAGTTTTTTTACTTTTATAAGTTACGGGTACTTGAAATTACATGTGCCTAATCAACTAATGGTATACAGAGTGGGGGCTACTAAATTAGTCAATGAACAGTACAGCTGAATACTGTATATACCATAGATAACTGAAGGCTGTTAATAAATCAATGGTTTACAAACACTAGGAAGGGATATCAGTTTGACTACCACAAAAGTATTAAAAAAAATAGATGAGGGTAAGCTGTTTACACACATTGAGTTTATATTTATTAATGGCCTATGACTTCTGTTTTTGTTCAGGGAATACATTTAGCTACACAAACATGTAACTGTTATATGAACTACTTCCTTGTTAATCCATTGGTTTCTCAATTATTATTCTTCATGTGTTCTTTGTCATTTTGTAATTTCTGCTTATATTGTCTTTTAAAATATTATTCAGGATTTATGTTTGTCACACAGCTATTTTTCGTGTATTTAATAGGTGGAACCACCCAAGAGGCTGGACTACCGTGACATGACACTAAGGGCCTGTACTCTGACATTATATTCCTCAGAGCATCATTGTTAGAGTGTTTGTTATTACGAGTATTGTCTTGGATTTTCTGTCTTATGGTTACTTTTGCTTCTGCTTTTGGATTCTAATTTCTAGATTAGACTTATTAGCCTTTGGTTGTCTATTATTTAGAAAACCCTTTTGCCTTTTTCCACCACATTGCCTCGTTATCCTCCTTTTTGGATTATTTAATAAATCATTTAAAATTTAAAAGATCAGTGTTTTGATTTTGTACATTTAAACCAAAGGTTTAGGATTATCCTCTACCTTAAAGGTTATTTCTGAGCTTTTACTGTGTTTTTTAACTTTGAAAATCTGGGCCTAATTTTGGGTGTGTGCAGGCCAGAAAGACTACTTTTTTGAGTATGGGGCCAGGATGCCTGGGATGAGTTCAATTTCTAAAGCAGACTAGTGAAGTCTGTGCCTGGTTTGGAGTTTATTTATATATGTGTGTGTATGTGTGTTGGGCTGAATGGCCCGTGATATGCCTAAATTGTTCTAAGATATATAAATATATATTGTCATACATGTGAACATGGGAGGCAACTAAAGGGCCTGAATGAGGTAATTCCACAACAGACCAGGAGGTGGCGGACTGTACTGGCCCTTTCTCTCTTTCCACTGCAGACTGATTACGGGAAATTCCACCCGGGTCCAATGACATCACTTCCGGTTCTGGGCCCAATGACCTCAGTTCCGATTCTGGCCTTGATGACTTCACTTCCTCTCCTCTCCCTTAAAACCTCCATCTTTGCCTCCTTAAGTCAGTTCGGTTTTGGACTCGTATCTATACACAATATACTCCCTGTTTAACTCTTTCACAGCCAGAAAAAAATTATGCAGGTGGTGCCAACAACTACACCACTGTGAGATTAAAGAAGAAAGAATGCAAAAAGAGACATGCAATCACATATTTTATCAAAACAAAGCAGAAATGCCAAAACCAAAGTCCAATGTCAGAAAAAGTATGTAGGTCTTTTAAAGGCAGAAAATTCAAAGTGGTGTGTCATGACTGAGCCCTCTCGCTTGTTCAGTTTTTTGAAGTCGCACTGAAGGCTTTTCAAACTGTCTGTGCTGATCCTTTGCACTTTGATATCTCCTATCAAAAAGATAGAAACATCTTGCAAATAGCAATATATATTTCATTATTATTTCATAGAGTCTCCTGTGTTTTCATTACGCTTCAAGGTTTATTTTCACTCTTGCGTGCCACTTGCTTAATTATTATATATGCATAGGGCACGCACCTCCGTCTCTTATGTTGACGTGGAACTCAAGGATCAACCTGCACATTAGGCTACAAGCACAGATAACTCGTCCCACAGAGTCTGTAATGCAAATGATCAGCATTTTATACCCGGGTTTCGGTCCCATCAATGTTGGCTGTTACAGCTCCAGAGGATGTTATACTGGCCTCACAAAGCTTTATTGGGCACTGGTATTAAAAAATAATTCTCCCTCACTGGCGAAATTATCAGTAAATAATTTAATGAACAAGGGCGAACATGAACGCAGGAAATTCACTGCCGGTAATACTTTGGCGAAATTCTCTGATAAACACTTCTTTTCACATCGACTTTGACATCTGACCACTTCTTTTTCATTTTGTGCACAGTAAAATTCCCTGAACTTGAACTTTTGAGGACCACTCAATCAATTTCCTTCTATTGCTCAGTCATACCACTGTCTTAAGCCACCAAATTGTAAGTTTTTCCATGCCTCCACTTCACTGAGTAGGACCTCCATTTCTGACTTGGCGAAATTCTTCTTTTTTTATACATGCTTTTGCCATTGTGTTTTATAAAACACTGAATGGAATGGGTTATTTATTCATTTTCATATTCAAATATGTGAAATTCTGGGAGGAGTTGGGGTGGGGCTGTGGGCGCGTGCATGTGTGTTAAAATTCACATTGTTTGGGTTTTATAAAGGGGAAGTGCATGGAAATTTGCTTACACACAGTGTTTTGTATCTGAAACATTTTGTGCGTACAGAGATTTCTGCAGGCAGCATGGTGGCGCAGTGGTAGTGCTGCTGCCTCACAGTAAGGAGACCTGGGTTTGCTTCCCGGGTCCTCCCTGTGTGGAGTTTGCATGTTCTCCCTGTGTCTGCGTGGGTTTTCCTCTGGGTGCTCTGGTTTCCCCCCACAGTCCAAAGACATGCAGGTTAGGTGCATTGGTGATCCTAAATTGTACTTGGTGTGTGTGCGTCCTGTGGTGGGCTGGTGCCCTGCCTGGGATTTGTTCCTGCCCTGTGTTAGGATACAGTGGGTTGGACAATGACTGACACATTTCTCTTTTTGTCCATTTGCCATTTTTATTGTGAATTCTACAGCGTTATACATAAGGTCCTAGGGCTGATGGCTCATTTATGCATATAGCATTTGAAATTTACAACAATAATGAAGAGAATATGCCTTTCAACCCAACAAGTTTACCAATTACATTCACACAGGTTTCCCAAAGTTTGAGTCAAGATTTAAAGGTTCCTAAAATTCTACTCTTTTCTGCATTTCTATGTTATTTATTATGTGTATTGTAAAAAAACACAATAACAATCATAAAGGTTTGGGGTTTTCTGGCCCCGTATACTGTAGAAATATCAAACTTTTTGGACAAACACCTCCACAACGGTCAATACGTTAGTACAACAGTTTTTGACCGCCCAAAGATGGCGGAGGAGGAACATTTATGGAGGAGGGACCGGAAGAAGAGGGGTATGCTGGGTAGGAGCTGAGTTGAATGGTGGGATTGCTGACGTCATAGGTTGAACACTGAGGAAGGGCGGAAGTAACGTAGTGTGGGTAGTGGTGCAGGCAGATTCATGGTGGCGTGCATCTTTCTTTCTTTGGAAAATAAAGAGAGAAAGGTTAGTACCCAGCCACTCCCTCCTGGCATATGATTGCACGATATCCCGTCCCGACCCGTCTGGTAGGGCGGACCGAACCGAGAGGTCGTGGAGTCGGGTGAGGGCATCGGCATTGGCCTGAAGATTGCCTCGACAATAAGTGACGGTGAACTTGTAGGGCTGCAGGTCCAGAAACCACTAAAGAGCAGCGTGATCAGTCACCAGAGTGAACTCCCGACCCAACAGGTAATATCGTAGATGAGTCACCGCCCACTTAATGACCAAGGCTTCTCTCTCCACTGCCACATACCTGGTCTCCCGGTCCAGCAGTTTCCAGCTCAAGTACATCATGGGGTGCTTGACACCGTCGATGCTTTGGCTCAACACAGCGCCCAGGCCTGTGTCGAAGCATCGGTCTGGAGAATAAAAGGGAGAGAAAAATCAGGGGTTTTTAATATTGGTGCTGAGGTTAGGGCCTTCTTCAAGTCAGTAAATGCTCGTTCTGCCTGGTCATTCCATACCACGTATAAGGGAGCGCCCTTCTTTGTCAAGTTAGTCAAGGGTGCTGCCCTTTCAGAGAAGTGTGGCACGAACGCGGTAGTACCCGTTAGCCCTAAGACAGCCTGCACCTGTCTCTTGGTATTGGACGGGCCATTCCAGGATGTCTTTTACTTTGGAACATTGTGGTTTCACTTGTCCTCGTCCCACTAGGTAGCATAAATACTTGGCCTCCTTCAAGCCGAAAAAACATTTACAAGGATTTATGCGGAGACCAGCATTCGCTAGTGTCGCGAGGACAGCGAATACCTGCAATAGATGTTCCTCCCAGGTGCCGGAATAGATGACTACGTCATCCAGGTAGGCGGCACAATAGGACTGGTGGGGCTTTAGCACTCTGTCTACCAGACGTTGGAAGGTCGCTGGTGCCCCGTGCAGCCCAAATGGCAGGACCTTGTATTGCCAATGTCCACTAGGGGTACTGAAGGCCGTTTTCTCTTTGGCAGATACCGTTAAAGGAATTTGCCAGTACCCTTTAGTCATGTATAAGGTAGTCAAGTATCGAGCCGCACTCCAATCGCTCAATGTGGTCATCTACCCTGGGCATCGGGTAGGCATCGAATTTGGAGACCTGGTTAAGGCGTCTAAAGTTGTTACAGAATCTCCAAAAACCATCCGTCTTAGAAACAAGAACGATAGGACTGGACCAAGGACTATGGCTTTCTTTGATAATATCCATGCCCAACATGCGTTGGACTTTAAGTTCCCACCTCAGTGTGTTTTGCTTCCGGGAGGTGATAGGGTCTCTCCCTGACTACCACGCCGGGTTTTGTGATGATGTCGTGTTCAATTAGCGAAGTATGGCCCGGTGACATGCTCACCACTTCAGGGATGGACAGGATCATTTGTTGTAGCTCCTGTCGCTGTAGGGCGTTAGGTCTGGTCGAGGTTAAGGGCGGTGCAAGCAAAAAGGGAGAGGGATCTACTAGGGTCAGGAGCTTTGTCCCGGTCCTTCCAAGGTTTTAACAAATTTACGTTGTAAACTCTCTCGCTCGGTCGACGATTCGGTTGTCTTACCAAATAATCGACGAGTCCTTTTCTTTCCTTAACCTCGTATGGCCCTTGCCAATGGGCCAACAGTTTGGAGTGGGAGGTGGAACGAGCACCATCACTCGATCCCCAGGATGGAATTCCCGGAAAGTCGAGTTCCGGTAATAACATTGTTCTTGCACACGAGTCATGTGATCTTGTAGGAGGGGTCTAATTTTGTTTAGCCTGTCGCGCAGTTGCGCGACATACTCTAATACACTCACGGAGGGTAGAGCCTCAGCTTCCCATCCTTCTTTTACTATATCCAAAAGCCCCCGAGGTTGGTGTCCATATAATAATTCAAAAGGGGAGAAACCCGTAGAGGCTTGGGGTACCTCCCGATAAGCAAAAAGCACAAGAGGCAAGAGCTGATCCCAGTTCCTACTGTCCGCGCTGACTACCTTGCCCAGAATCTGCTTGAGAGTCTGATTGAAGCATTCTACCAACCCCTCTGTTTGCGAGTGGTAGACAGACGCCTTCAGATGCTTAACACGGAGTAACTTGGCAACTTCCCTGAACGTATCTGAAGTAAAGGGTGTACCCTGGTCTGTAAGGACTTTCTTGGGTATACCCACCCTAGAAAATAGGTTGACCAATTCCGTGCGATGCTCTTAGTGTTAGCGCAGTGCAGCGGAACGGCCTCTGGATACCAAGTTGCGTAATCGACCATGACCAATATATATTTGTGGCCACGGTTCAAGGGCTCCAGGGGACCTACAAGGTCTACCCCTATCCTATCAAAGGGAACATCAATCAGGGGTATTGGAACGAGAGGAGCACGGTCCCTCTTAGGTATCTGATGGGTCTGACATTCCAGACAGGACTGACAGAAATGTCGGACCTCCTCATTAATTCCGGGCCAATAAAAACGGAGTTTTATTCTCTCAAAGGTTTTCTCGGCCCCGAGGTGGGCATGCGCTAGTTCGCAAACCTCCCGCCGGAAGGTATGCGGTACTAACAACAACTTCCGTACCTCGCCCTCATGTGTCGACACTTCGATACAACAGATTATTTTCTAAGACAAAGTAGGGCTCCCGTGGTATGGAGCTGTCAGCCAGGTGGCTTGCCAGGGAAAACGATAGCAAATCGGGCAAACTTCAGGGAATCATAATTCCACTGTTCCCTTTTAAATGATGCAGGCGTGGACCTGAATTGATGGTCCCTGCTGGCTAAAGGATCTTGTGAGTCGGGGAAATTACTGCTTCCTTGACTCGTGCCCTCCCCAGCGTCTACTTCCGGGTCAGGGTCCATCACCTGAGTTTCTTCCCCCCGACTCGCTACGTCATCATCGCCTGCCTGAGTGCATGGTGTGGGAGCCGCGGGAGGGTGCCCCATCCATAACCAGACCCAACGAGGCCCCAGGAGTGGTTTTTCTTTTACTGCTGCTTTTATATGACCAGTCGTGTCCCAAAATCACTAGAAAAGGGGGCTCAGGTAATACGGCAACTGACAAGCGACTCAAGTCCCCTTTCCATGCGATATAACACTCAGCGGAACGATACGATCTGGTCGCACCATGTATGCAAGTGACTTGCAATTTATGTTTTAGCCACTGTCGCGGTAAAATATAACGCCGAGCTACAATGGTTATGTTGCTGCCGGAATCAAATAGAGCCACAACTGAATATCCATTTACCAATACCACTCCCGTATTAGGGATAGCCAGAGGGTGCGACAGGGCACAGTACCTTTCTGCAGTAGCCCAAGTGCAGTCCATTGGTTCGATGTTTAGTGGACAGGCTGGCAACAGATGCCCTGGCCTCACCGCACTTGAAACAGCGCGAGAGGCGGCTTTTCTGGGTTTCGTTGGGGCTTCCGCAGCGCAGCAAGTGGGCTCGGGGATGACGGCACGGCCCTGTCGGGCCCCGCGAGCTGACCTTTCCGACCCCCCAGTTCGGTGAACGGCGAGCTGATGCTGCAAGACGTCCAGTAGACCCTTCATATCTTTAAAGGGGTGGCGTCGGACCTGCTGGGTGAGGTAACTGGGCATGGCGTTGACTAGCCCCTCACACGCCACTGTTTCCACTACCTTCCGGGCTTTGGGACCTTCGGGCTATAACCAGCGCCCCATCTTGCCCCAGAATTCAAAGGCCTGGGCTCTTGCTGGCTGATCGGGGTCAACTGCCAGTTACGCCACTCACTCGCCTGCTGGTCCGACGTGATGCCGTAGCGCCCCAGGATCTCCACCATCAGGATGTCATAATTCGCGGCCTCCTCCTTGGGGAGGTCGTAATAAGCCAGCTGCGCGGGACCTTTCAGGTATGGTGCGAGGATGGACGCCCACTCAGTCCGCTGCCACTGGTTCCAGGTGGCCATCCTCTCAAATATGCCGAGGTAGGATTCAATATCGTCCACCTCAGTCAATGGAACGATCGGAGGTGGAGGAGGTTGCGGCAGATCTGGTCTTACCGTCTCTGCGGTGGCCAGTCTTGCCTTGGTGTCTTCTAGTTCCCGCTTTGTTGCGGCCTGCTCAAGTTGGAGGGACTGTATTTGTGCCGCCATCCCTTGCAGCACGCTGTTTAGGTCCTGTCCTTCAGACATACTCGGACTTCTCTATCCTGCCGACTACGCCACTGTAAAAAAACACAATAACAATCATAAAGGTTTGGGGTTTTCCGGCCACGTATACTGTAGAAATATCAAACTTTTTGGACAAACACATCCACAACGGTCAATACGTCAGTACAACAGTTTTTGACCGCCCAAAGATTGCGGAGGAGGATGGACCGGAAGAAGAGGGGTGTGCTGGGTAGGAGCCAAGTTGAATGGTGGGTTTGCTGACGTCATAGGTTGAATACTGAGGAAGGGCGGAAGTAACGTAGTGCGGGTAGTGGTGCAGGCAGATTCATGGCGTGAATTTTCTGTGGAAAATAAAGAGAGAAAGGTTAGTACCCCGCCACTCCCTCCTGGCATATGATTTTGCGATATCATTTGGGTCCGTCCGTGGCCCCCACTCGCACGTGCATGACAGTATCTATATACTGTATATAATTAGTACTTATTATTGGAATTTTCAACCACAACATCAGGCTTTGAAGTCCAAAGCCTTAACCCCTGTACCACACTGCCTGCCAATTAATATTTTATGTGTGTGTGTGTATGTGTGTGTGAGTCTGTGGACATGATAACCAAAAAATAAATTACTCAATCGAAATTAAACTTGGCATAATCAGCACTGTGCAATCCCAGAAGCATATTGATCTTGAGAATAAGGAGAAAGTTCTGTGACAGGGTCAAAAGTTTGAATCGCAGCTTTATGTAAACAAAGTTATATGCTTGACACAGCAGATTTCTTTGTATTATTACTTCTGTTTTGATCCCTTGTCCCCTGTGATTCACAACAGTGTATATGAGAAAGTCTTATCCCATGAAAAATAAATATTTGCAGAAATACATACAAGACACAAAAAATACTTGTTATTTTAAAAGCAGACACCAGCTCAAAATATTGCTTTTTCTTCCTGAAAGGTTTAAAAAACTGTATTCCTTAAAGGAAAGCGATGTTGTAAGTAATTTGTGCGTTTTTGATTTGCTATTTCCTTAATTTTATTACATTTATTTCAGTTTTCTTTCACTTTACCTTATTATATACAGTATTTTTCTAAACAGTTATTTTTTTCAAGATGAGACGAAACAGAAGACCTGTTTTACTTTGAACTCTATTGTGTTTGATACCTAACACAAAAACTAAGCTGATAGTCTTTGATCTTAGTTATAATACCTCCAATTTGTTTTCACTAGATTTTCTTGTAAATGTGAGTATAAAAGAAAAAAAGAGCATTTTTTTTGTCAAGTATCCTCCCAAAAGAAGGGAAGCCAGTGGTATGATGACAGCTTGTTTTTCTGTCTCATTCTCATGCTTGATTTTTGCATTACATTCTTTTTAAACTTGACTTTTGACTATTTCTCCAAAAATCTGTCAACAGAAATCTTACAAGCACACTCAGAGTATGATTCTTGTTCCAGATCAAAGCTCTAAAAATACAGTATATATAGTATATATAAAATAGAGCTAAATACTATAAACATGTATGTCTCTGCATTGTTTCAAGAAATATTAAATAAATATTTAACCCTGAAAGTAAACTTCAATAAATGGAGGATACAGTAGAATTAGGGGAGTGTTTTGACTATTTACAAATAAGACAACAGTAATGGTGGTTAGTGTGTTGCTTAGCCCGGCTACATCACAACTCCAGAGTGCTAGATGTAAGTTGCAGGCTGGTCATACATTCTTTACTCACACATCCCCTCTGTCTGTGTGGGCTTTCTCTAAATACTGCATTCCTTGTACTCCGTCTCGAAAATGTGTTTGTTAACTTACATGGAATTAGTAGAGTGCTGTGTTGTAAAAAAAAAAAGACTTGTGCATAACAGTCTATAGTAGGATCAGCCAAATCAGTACAGATGTATTTAGATTTGCGGCAAACGGCAATTATTTAGACATAAATATAAAGTATTACACAGAAATGTGAAAATGTTAAATTTAAGAATTATACTGTATTTAAAACAAACATAGACATCTTATAAAACATCCAGAGAAGAGTGACTAAGCTGAATCCAGGACAAGGTATGAGCTGTGAAGTAACAATTAAAGGAGTTGAATTAACTTAGTTTAAGCAAACTAAAACAGTAAGTAAAATATATCATTTCTGGGAACACTACTTACAGTATTTTCAAGTATATTTTCATTTAAAATATTAGCATATTTACTGTATTCAAGTAAAAAAAACAAAATAAAAAAGGCTCCCAGGGCCATTCTTAAGTATTTTATCATGAAAACAAATTTTTTTCCTTCTGATCACATAAAATAACATTTTTGTGCCAGTACCCTCACCACACATGAGGTATGAGGTGGTGAAGTGGTGAGATAGAGAGCCAGTTACAGACATGGGATAGTTATGGGGTGTGAATGATTAGGCAATGAAGAGCAATTACCCTGGCTATTGAGATAATCCCCTTTTTTTTACGAAGGATGCCCAGTGATCTTTTATAACCACAGAGAGTCAGGACCTTTACATCTCATCTGAAGGACGGCACCATTTTTACAGCATAGTGTTCCTATCACTGCACTGGGGTATTCGGATCCACATTCAGATCACAGGGTAAGCAACCCCCTGTTGGCCTCACCAAGACCTCTTCCAGCAGCAACACAAACTTTTCCTAGATGGCCTCCGATCCAAGTGCTGGCTGGGTCCAAACATGCTTTGCTTCAAGTGGATGACCTCCTCTTAAGTGCATGTGATATGGCTGCTGGCAAACTTAACTAATTTCAGGACATAACATTTTTTTTTAATCAAAGCTATGCTCATTTTCCTTCTGTATTTCATAACTAAGTTCACAAAGCCAGTGAACACTTTCTGGAATGTGTTGTGTGGACACACAAAACAAAACAACATTCGGGGGAGTATGAAAATGGCAGATATGTCCATAGAGCAAAGCCACAATGAAACAGAATGATAAGCCACAAAACCAGTTATCAAATTTTATATCACATGCTGGTCACTCTTGTTAAGAGCATGCTATGAAGGAGAATAACAGAGGGCTGAGCTTTCGAGTAAGTAAATCTAATTAGCAACTTTTGCTGTTTCTTGCCACCACACATTTATTTATCCCCATAACTTGGTGAGATAGTTCTGAGTTGTGATCTGTAGCAATTTTATGCCAACTTTGAATGATTTTTAATCATCCTAATAGCATTATTTAACATGGCTGCTTGTGATGTCCTGTAATGAGGGGTCCTGCAGAAATCTTCGTTTTTCACCCCTGCTGTAGATCAGTCTTCTTCACACACACAGTAAAAGAATGTAAGTAATTCTAAGTGTGAAGTTTTTGGTAATTATTGTGTAGTAGTTTGCAGAATTGAGACAGCAGGAGATAGAGAGGTAGCAATTCACGCCTTAATACCATTTCAGTAATTCTTTGAGTTTGTAATGGGGCATTGGTGTAAAAAAAAAAAAAAAAAAAACTGAGAAAGACGGCATAAATTTTGTTTCTTGAATGAAATTTTAGAAACAAAATGACAAGGACAGTCCAATTGTTTAGGAATCGATAACAAAAGACTGAAGCATGACGTGCATACAGATTAATGAAAATTAAAACTTAACACCCATTCACATGATAAACAGTGCTTCAGGTGTTAATGATCCAAAGGGAAAATGGTGTTTGTGAGTCTGGGGTTATGACATTGAATGCTACAGCACAGTGTCTCTTGCTGAATGGTGATGAAACAAGTAATGTGTTATGTGAGCGTTAATGGTCTGAGATAAATGGAAAGTGCCATTTTCAGGCATCTCCTGTCAGAAATGTCTTGTTTGGAAAGTAGTATGACTACAGTGTTAACATGATGGTCGTTTCATCCACCCACTGCAGGACCTTGTTGTCTGCCACAATGCAGCTGCCAGACTAGAATGTGGTGAATTTGGTCAATTTGCTTTAAGAGTTTTTCACTTATTCAATGAAGGCAATTTTGAGCTTTCCTAACATGTTAGGAGGTATTTAGAAACCATGAGAGGTTTTCGCTGATATGAACATCATAAATATAATTCTACTCACTCTTTCTTTAACACTGCTATCAATGTTAATAGGAGCATAACCTCCTTCCAAGTTACCTGAAGTCAAAAATCATCTCCTTTGTTTTGCAGATGATCTACAGGATCTTATTATTGCACCATTCAGTAGGAAATTTTAATTTCTCCCTTTAGGTTGTTTCTTCATTGTTGGTAATGCGACCCACTGCAATTGTCATTAACAAACCTGATGATAGATTTTCCAATTTACTTAACAATGCAGTCACGTGCAGACTGGAAAACAGCAATAGGCTTAAACAATACTGCCATGAAAACCTCAAGTGCTCAAAGTGAAACTGCTCGATATACATTTCTCAAGCCTAACAATATGATATCTACAGTTCTAATTGCATCTGGCTATGCCTAGTGTTGTTTAGCCCATAAGTCTTGAGCTTCACTACAAGATTTAAATTAATGATGGTGCTGAATACCAAGCTAAAGCTAATTTACTACATTCTCAAATTATCTTTATCTTTTATCTTTTATTATCTTTTAGTGATCAGCAATAATGGATACAATGAGGCTATTAGAAATAAACTGGATACATTAGGATTAAAAGTCAAGACGGAGGTAAAAAGCTTAGGGGTGATTGTTGACTGTAATCTGAATTTTAAATCACATATTAATCAGATCATTAGGACAGCATTTTTTCACTTAAGAAACATAAGTAAAGTTAGACCTCTTATATCACTGAAAGATGCTGAGAAATTAGTTCACGCGTTTGTTTTCAGTCGACTAGATTACTGTAATGCACTCCTCTCTGGACTACCCAAAAAAGATATAAATCGTTTGCAACTAGTGCAGAATGCAGCTGCTAGAATCCTAACTAGGAAAAGAAAATCTGAGCACATCTCTCCAGTCTTAGCGTCACTACACTGGTTACCTGTGTCATTCAGAATTGACTTTAAAATTTTGCTTATGGTTTATAAAGCCTTAAATAATCTTGCCCCATCTTATACATCGGAATGTCTGACACCTTATATTCCAAATCGTAACCTCAGATCCTCAAATGAGTGTCTCCTTAGAATTCCAAGAACAAAACTTAAAAGAAGTGGTGAGGCGGCCTTCTGCTGTTATGCACCTAAAATCTGGAATAGCCTGCCAATAGGAATTCGCCAGGCTGATACAGTAGAGCACTTTAAAGCACTGCTGAAAACACATTACTTTAACATGGCCTTTTTATAACTTCATTTTAATCTTAAATTAACTTAATCCTGATACTCTGTATGTTCAATTCATCATAATAACTATTCATGGTGGCTCTAAAATCGGTACTGACCCCTACTCTCTTTTCTGTTTCTTTTTCCAGTTTCTTTGTGGTGGTGGCCTGCGCCACCACCACCTACTCAAAGCTTCATGATGCTCCAACAATGATGGATGGATTAAAAGGAAGAAGTCTACGTGACCATCATCATCATCAAGCCCTTCCGTGAGAATCCTAAATCCAAAGAGGACTGTTTCATTTATGTTAGGTAGAATGCCCAGAGGGGACTGGGCCGTCTCATGGTCTGGAATCCCTACAGATTTTATTTTTTCTCCAGCCGTCTGGAGTTTTTTTGTTTTTTCTGTCCCCCCTGGCCATTGAACCTTACTCTTATTTGATGTTAATGTTGATTTATTTTGTTTTATAATTGTGTCTTTCATTTTTCTATTCTTTAATATGTAAAGCACTTTGAGCTACTGTTTGTATGAAAATGTGCTATATAAATAAATGTTGTTGTTGTATCTTTTCTATTGTCAAGATGTAATGCATGGAAGACTGTGAAAATTGTGTTCTTTTTGGCTGTACTTGTGTTAAAGGAGAAAA
Organism: Polypterus senegalus; assembly: GCF_016835505.1. Taxonomy (NCBI): domain Eukaryota; kingdom Metazoa; phylum Chordata; class Cladistia; order Polypteriformes; family Polypteridae; genus Polypterus; species Polypterus senegalus. Next base: position 20,406 of record NW_024381066.1, on the reverse strand, counting down.
GAATGTCTATCTGGCATGACTGTTATAGTAGACTTAATATGTGTTCTGACCAGATCTCTCAAAACTGTTTACTTCAGAGCAGTAGTAATCCAGACACATGTCTGTAAACTTTTTTCTCATTAGAACAGTGGTAGTTCACTTAACACTAGAATTACCAAAGCCTACGAAAAAATTCGTAATCCTGGCCCACCTTAAATCCCTTCATACCTCTCCATCATTGTCTTTTGTGTTGTAAATGTGTCAATCAGCAAAAGCAGCAAGCAGCCTGCTTTCCCACCCCCCCACAAATGCAGAAAGGGCACAAAGTTCTTTCAGTTCAAGTCTTTTATTCCTGCATGTGAGGTGCCTGGAGTTGTAGAGGGTAAATAAAATACCGTTATTTGGAATACATGCATTTCATGTGTGTTCCGTGTCTACAACAATCTATGTAAACACATAGTTAAAACAGAAATGTTTTTCATGTTTTTAGTAATAATTAACAAAATGTACACGTGAAGTGTATAATGTGTGAAGCCTGAAGTCCAAATATCAAATAAGCACTTTCACAAAAGGTACAAATATAACAAAACAAGTGTGCTTTTATTCAAGAATATAACTGCAGAAAAAGAACTTTAGGGTGCGACATTGATACACCACTATGGTCGTGCAGCGGTAAGAACTGCTGACTTGTAATCAAAAGGTCACTGGTTTGACTCAGGACGCCTCTGTTTTGAGTAGTGAGCTGCTCTTATTCTTACTATTATAGAATAAAAACATACATTTGATTTGAGTTTGTAACAGCCGGTGTATATTTATGGCACTTGTAAAGGTTAACGTTTTTTTTTTAAATTCAGTTTTATTCTCCCAGTCACATTCACAAAATCTGACACTGCTGTTTTCACATAAAGATGTGCTATAGCAGACATGAACTCAGATGATGATGAGGGTTCTACATTGGAGAAAGAATGCACGTTGCACTTTTTCTGTCACTGTACTTTGTATATAAAAGCCAGATCAAATGTTATTTACCTATTTACCTTGATTTATTTACTTATCTTCCTACATCATAAAGTCACAAGTAGACTGCAGAGCTTCCTGTGTTTGATCGACACAGGCATGCTCACAAAGTACATGTATAATGTCACAAATGTCACTTTAGTACAGAAGCAATGGTACGAGAATGCAGTCAGACTTCTTATTTGGGCACATACACCGTCCAGATCTAAACAGTAGCATGGAGAGTCGCCGTACTGAAGAGTCTATAGCTGCCGGTGGAAGCTGTTGTCGCACTTTTGCCGTCTCTATACTTTGTGAGCATGCCCATGTTCTAAAGCAAATGGAAACTTCATCCTCAGCCATACACATTGCCACAGAAGGCAGTGGGTGACTGGATGTGCCATCTGGGGCTTTTTCTTTATGAGTGTTCACTATCATCATAGTTATAGCATGGTTTATTGAAAATGCAAGAATTTAATAAAATCCTAGAGAGCTGCTTCTGCCAGCTGTTTGTGTGTTATAGGATTAGGCAAACTCCTGCTTTGAACGTTATGTTTATGGCATAATCTGTAGCCCCTAGTAACACTTGTATTATGTGGACTCAGTAAATAAATAGATGGAATGAAAGACATTTGTAGTTGAAGTCTGTAAGAACAGTACAATGGCATCACAAATTCATAATGGATAAAAAAAACTGTAATCTACAGAAATCTTCATAAAACTCAGGTGGCTACACCACTCTTCTTCCCATACTATATATGGCCTATGTATTGTAAGGATAAAAGGTTTCTAACTTAAAAGTGATCCACATAATAAACCTGCAAATGTCAAAAATGGTACTGCTATGAAGAAAATCATCATTATTCATTTAAGCAGATCTTACTGCTTTACTTAGGTTTGTTGATTGCTTTCATATTATTTTTCTTCCACTCACCACAGCTTTCGGCATCCTTTGAGTGAAACCTATTTTGCTCCACATTCCCAAATCCACATCACCAATTGCCTCCACAGCAAGTCTTACACTTAACTCAGAATGCATCTTCTTCTCCTCCTCCTCCTCCACTGGATCTTTGTTTTATTTTCTAGTTAATTGACCACAGTATAATATATTACTATTTACATAACATTCATGAAAATGTTCTCTTCAATGCAACAGAGGCTCCTTTGAAGTTAGAATTGTGGACAGCTCCTTTAATTTCTCCCATGCACCTCTCACCTTCACTATCTGTGCTGTGTCTGCATTACCATCTACATTCAGCATGTCATCTAAGTAGCAAAACAACTCCACTGATGGCTTCTGAATTTAAACTTACTTCATCAGCATTGTGCAACGCTCTCACACAGTATCTACAAAGCTTGTACTTGCCAAGTACAGACCACACTTATCACCACTACAGTTTTTATGCACCCACTTCAGACAACCTGCACATTGGAATGAGCTTCTCCCATCATTTTACCAACCATGTTGCACAGCCATGCAACCTCCTCTTCATTTACCTTGATGTCTTTAACTTCCAAAGGAGCTGTCATTTCAGTGTCTTCTCCTTCATTTCTGTTTCACTTTTTGCCATCAGTACAAGAGCTGCCACGGCAGTCCTTCACACACTTTCCTGGTTATTGCTTCCATTATTATTGCTAAAAGCAAAAGATTCAGAACAGATAATTGGTGCAGCTCCACCTTCATCTGAAAACTCTTAATATTCCCTTCTATTGTTCTAACTCCTGTTTCTGCTTCCTCATCTGTTGACATCACAACAGATATTAAGCATTCCTTCACACCTTACTTTCTCAGTGCCCATCTTTCCATCTCTCTCACACAACCTGCCATATTTACATTATTTACTTAGAACTATGATTTGATTATAGATCTCATTCAGTTCCAGAAAATCTATTTTTATTTGGCATGTTCTTCCTTTAACATTATGGGTTAATGGCCCAATATGAGTGTGACTGTACTGTGAAAGGCTGTTTCTTTTCTTCTCCCTGATGCTTCTGGGATACGCTCCAGCTCTGGCTCCTGAAGCCCTACCGTAGGATATAGAAAATGGACAAATGAACTAAATATCAGAAACAGACAAGGCTTCACAACTGTAGTGGAATCACATTTTTAAGGAACACCAATGGTAAATTTATATATTTCCTTAAAACTGATTACAGTGCTTTATATTCTTTAAACAAGTAGCTTACAGTTATATTGGGAAGGTTTCTTGCTCCGATTCTGCATTTAACAAAAATATTTCAACAATAACAGTGATAAATTGTGTTTTTGATAATCTTAGAATGTTTTTGCCAACTTCTGTTTAATGCATTTAACAAAAGCATTCATAATACTCATTTCTGCCAAGTGGATTTATTTTTCTTAAGGGAATTCAGCCTCAGAACTATAGATTTCCTGAGATGAATTATCAAAAAATGAATGCATTTTTTTTTAGAAAAAAAGCTTTGCAATTGCGAGTGAAACAGTAGGGCAAGGATAATCTTCATGCTTCAGAGAGAGCTGAGCACTGACGATTTCAAGATTTTATCTTAAAATGAACTGACAAAGTAATTCACAGTGATAGGATTTCTCAATAAGATAATTAATTGCAATCTGAAATGACAAAAAGAAAGTGTGTGTGGAGAGGAAACTGGGGTCACTTTACATTAGGTACTGATTTTATCTTTAATTTTTCATTCTTTCAGAGGAGAAATCTAAAAATGTCAAAATGTATCATTTACAGATATGTTAGCAAAATCAGAGTATGAATTAGTTTTCATGTTAAATATTAGTAGGAAAAATATGGTTTAAGAAAGAACTTGTGTGAAATGAGTTCAGACCATATAGACAGCAAGAATTCCTAATACTGCACATTCAGTAGACTGCAAATCAAATAATAAATAGTGATATAAAATGTATTTCCATAAACTCTCCCAAATGTACAGCTTTGTGTGCCCACATGTTAACAGGCACTACATTGTATAAACAGTAGTAAACACAGCAACAGCATTAATCTCTTCTACATTATATATACAATAGCATTAACAGGGTTTGAATTAACATAGTAGAAGTGATACAAATTGAAGTTTAAACATAACTTCTCCAATATATTTACTGGAAACATTTGTATTGCTTTAAATTTAGTATAACAGAATCTCACATAAAGTACTAACTGACATCAGACAGTCATATTATGTATTGTTGCGTCAAAATTCCTTACTGTGCAAAAGAAGTTAAAAGCCCTGTGAATCACTTAGGGTTGAGCAGTTTGAAATGTCATTTATTATGAGGAGCCATGCTCTAAATGTGCTTATCACTGTTGCTTTCTCATGCTCTTTTAAACTTTAATGTTAAATTTTAAAAATAAAAGAAATATATACCAGGCAAAATAAATAGAACACAAGGATGCAAAAACTACAATCACAATAGAAAACAATAATGAAAGGTCCTAGTTCACAGGACGGTCTTCAGGTCCATAATGAACACACATTTCTGGTGTCTTGCCTTCTTTTATGTTGGTTGACAGGATAAGTGAAGGGGAAGAGTAAGTGACGTCAGTGTGGTTCTCCACACTCCTGTTTGTGGATGTGGAAGGAGAAAGTGTTAACAATGGTGAACCCTACTGGTTTGGGATGGTATTGCTTAACTTTTAGAGCCTTGAAAATGGTACCTAAGCACTCGTATGTGACTGTTTATCTATTGAGGTACATGGCGCCATTCATTCCGCCAATACCCCAGGCAGATGGAGACCTCCTTGCAGCATGGAGATGCCCCGAATGCCAGCAGGAAATTATGGACAGTGGACTTTTAATGCACAGCCCTGCTGGATATCATGGGGGCCGCCAAGAGTTGCTGCAGGGAGGCCCAGTCACATGGACAGAAGAAATGACATGCTTCCGGGATGAAGAAAAGGAGTTTTTACCTGACCCGGAAATGATAGAAAGTCACATGGACTGAGGGACAAACACGGACCATAAAGGACTCTGGGAAATCCCAGACGGACGAGCTGAGTTGGGAGGCAGGATGGCTAAGCGTCTGGGAGAGTGGAGGATTGATTATTGGTTATTATTATTGGAGTATTGTGGAGAGGAGTGTGCTTTGTGCACTTTATTATTATAATAAATATTCATCTTTGGACTTTTACCTGGTGTTGACGTGTGGTCTGAGAGTTCAAGGGAGCGAGAGAGCCCCTAATCTGTCACACTATCTACAGTGGTGTGAAAAACTATTTGCCCCCTTCCTGATTTCTTATTCTTTTGCATGTTTGTCACACAAAATGTTTCTGATCATCAAACACATTTAACCATTAGTCAAATATAACACAAGTAAACACAAAATGCAGTTTTTAAATGATGGTTTTTATTATTTAGAGAGAAAAAAATCCAAACCTACATGGCCCTGTGTGAAAAGGTAATTGCCCCCTGAACCTAATAACTGGTTGGGCCACCCTTAGCAGCAATAACTGCAATCAAGCGTTTGCGATAACTTGCAATGAGTCTTTTACAGCGCTCTGGAGGAATTTTGGCCCACTCATCTTTGCAGAATTGTTGTAATTCAGCTTTATTTGAGGGTTTTCTAGCATGAACCGCCTTTTTAAGGTCATGCCATAGCATCTCAATTGGATTCAGGTCAGGACTTTGACTAGGCCACTCAAAAGTCTTCATTTTGTTTTTCTTCAGCCATTCAGTGGTGGATTTTCTGGTGTGTTTTGGGTCATTGTTCTGTTGCAACATCCAAGATCGCTTCAGCTTGAGTTGACGAACAGATGGCCGGACATTCTCCTTCAGGATTTTTTGGTAGACAGTAGAATTCATGGTTCCATCTATCACAGCAAGCCTTCCAGGTCCTGAAGCTTTAAAACAACCCCAGACCATCACACTACCACCACCATATTTTACTGTTGGTATGATGTTCTTTTTCTGAAATGCTGTGTTCCTTTTCGCCAGATGTAACGGACATTTGCCTTCCAAAAGTTCAACTTTTGTCTCATCAGTCCACAAGGTATTTTCCCAAAAGTCTTGGCAATCATTGAGATGTTTCTTAGCAAAATTGAGACGAGCCCTAATGTTCTTTTGCTTAACAGTGGTTTGCGTCTTGGAAATCTGCCATGCAGGCCGTTTTTGTCCAGCCACTTTCTTATGGTGGAGTCGTGAACACTGACCTTAATTGAGGTAAGTGAGGCCTGCAGTTCTTTAAACGCGTTGTCCTGTTGTCTTTTGTGATCTCTCGAATGAGTCGTCTCTGCGCTCTTGGGGTAATTTTGGTCGGCCGGCCACTCCTGGGAAGGTTCACCACTGTTCCATTTTGCCATTTGTGGATAATGGCTCTCACTGTGGTTTGCTGGAGTCCCAAAGCTTTAGAAATGGCTTTATAACCTTTACCAGACTGATAGATCTCAATTACTTCTGTTCACATTTGTTCCTGAATTTCTTTGGATCTTGGCATGATGTCTAGCTTTTGAGGTGCTTTTGGTCTACTTCTCTGTGTCAGGCAGCTCCTATTTAAGTGACTTCTTGATTGAAACAGGTGTGGCAGTAATCAGGCCTGGGGGTGGCTACGGAAATTGAACTCAGGTGTGATACACCACAGTTAGGTTATTTTTTAACAAGGGGGCAATTACTTTTTCACACAGGGCCATGTAGGTTTGGATTTTTTCTCCTAAATAATAAAACCATCATTTAAAAACTGCATTTTGTGTTTACTTGTGTTATATTTGACTAATGGTTAAATGTGTTTGCTGATCAGAAACATTTTGTGTGACAAACATGCAAAAGAATAAGAAATCAGGAAGGGGGCAAATAGATAGATAGATAGATAGTTTTCACACCACTCTATCTATCTATATTACATAGTTTATTCATTTTTTCTTCTAAACATTACTGTTTCTGCATTCATTTCTTATGGTTTACTACTTTGGCATGAATTTCATACTAACTACATGGTTAGTAAAGACGGTGCTATGAAGAATTGCATGGATATCTCATAACAGTTTCACCATTATATTTACCAGTTTGTCTGTGATCTACACTTTTATATGTGAATTAACTTATCATACTTTGTAATGTATTTAAAAATACTGGAGAGATGTATGGCAAACCAAAATAATATTTAAAAATATTTCAAAATAAATTTTCAGATCTTTTAACCTTTTTACCAATCTGAAATTTATTACAAGATTTTTAAAAAGATGTTTGTTTAATTGCAAAGATATCTGCAGCACATTTTCAGATGTCTCATATGCATTTCAAGATATCTCTAATACATTTTGAGATACTTCAAGGTAACCTTGTGTCGATTTTAGGACATATGAAATTCATTTTGAGATTATTTCAGTATCACTCCCTGCAATAATTCCTACATATTGATCTAAATTTTAAAGATGTCTCAAGATAAAGTTTTACCTAATCTAATCTTTTAAGATATCTAAAACTAATTTCCAGAGGTCTCAAAGTATTATAAAGGTGCTGATAACTTACCCCACACTGCTGAGGAGCCATCACTGCTATGAGCTACCATTCCATTATGTAAATGAGCTGCTTCAGAGCCAGCTGCAGGGGATCTTATAAAAACAACAAGCAATCAAAGTGGCAAATAGGTTCTATCTAGAAACAAGAGCATGTGGTCCTTTTAAGGATAGTGTGCCATCTAAAAGAACGATATAAATAGCAAATCAACCATTTGGCATTTTTTTCCAGCATTACATTATGTGCTTTACAATTTAAATGTATCTGAAATGTATCTCTCAAATGCATTTTTAGATATCTCACAATAACATCCTGTTCATTTTAAGATATCTGAAATGCAACTCACAATATATTGAACACATGTCCTGTAAAATTTTCTATTCTTTTAATGGGATTTCCAGTTTATTTTAAGATAAACTGGAGTAGGAGGAGGAGGCCTTGGAATAATTCATTGTAACAAAATGCAAATCACATCTAAATATTTAGGTGACTTTACATCTTTTGATGCATTCATTTTAAATATTAAAACAGATTCCAACACAATTATAGTGCTAGTCTACAGACCACCAGGGCCATATTAATTGTTCATGACTGAATTTAGCAACCTTTTATCTGATTTGGTTATAAATTATGATCACGTAGTACTGATGGGGAATTTTAATGTACACATTGATGTGGAAACTGACACTTTTAGGAAATGTATTACTTATTTGTTAAATTCAGTAGGATTTTGTCAGAATGTCAAAACTCCAACTCATAATCATAACCACGCATTAGGTTTAATTATAACTTACAAAGTTGAAATTCAAAATTTAAATATTACTCCATTAAATGAAGTTATTTCCAATCACTACTTAATTACATTTGATTTAGTCCTGCCCTTGCCAACACACACAACAGATTTAAACAAAGACAGTGCGACATCTAGATTGTAATTCTGCTTCAAAATGTATAGATACTTTGAGTAAGTCAAGTGTAATTGTGGAAAACCATTGTGATGGACGTCCAGCGTTTCAGCTCGGCTGGGACATCCCTCAACTGAAGAAACCAGCCTTTTTGGAGCACTACATCCCCATGGAAGGTACCCTGGATTGAAATGGTTCCTCAGATTCTCGCAGGGCAGTATGGAACATGGAGTCCGTCTCTTCAGCCCTGTTGGGTGCCGCCAGGGGGAACTCACCAAGAACCAGGGGACTATTACCATGACGCTAACCCAGAAGTACTTTGGAGTCACGAGGATGGAAACCCGCAGTACTTCCAGGATACTTGAAGAAGGTGTTTGACCCGGAGAAGGAATACTTCTGGGTCTTAGACTTTAAAAGTACTGTGGGAAACCCAGCAGATTGAGCCGAGTTGGGAGGAAGTGTGGACGGAGCTGCTGGGAGTGGAGGATTGGCTATTGCTTATTATTGATTATTGTTATTGATTTATTAGAGAATTGTGGAGTGTGGTGCTTTGTGCGCTATTATTGAAGAAATATTATTAATCTTCTTGGTGTTTTAAACGTGTGTTGGATGTCTGTCTGGTGGGTTCAATGGGGCAACAGCCATAGCATTCACACCATTTAGATCAGTTAGCATCAAATGTAAACGTGGAAAACAATTTAGATCAGCTAACATTACATTATAATGTTGCGTTGAAAGATGCTCTGGACTTAGTGGCTCCCCTTAAAACAAAAGTGATCAAAGCACATAGAAACTAACCCTGGTTTAATGAAAACACTCATGCTCTTAAATTAGAGTGTCGAAAACTGGAGCGCAGATGGAGAACAACAAAGCTACATGTCTTTCAAATTGCATGGACAGGTAGGTAGAATGCCCAGAGGGGACTGGGCGGTCTCTTGGTCTGGAACCCCTACAGATTTTATTTTTTTCTCCAGCCTTTGGAGTTTTTTTGTTTTTCTGTCCACCCTGGCCATCGGACCTTACTTTATTCTATGTTAATTAATGTTGACTTATGTTTATCTTTTATTGTGTCTTCTATTTCTCTATTCATTTTGTAAAGCACTTTGAGCTACATTTTTTTGTATGAATATGTGCTATATAAATAAATGTTGATTGATTGATTGATTGGACAGAGTGTTAAAAAATATAAAAAAGCTCTCTTTAAAGCTCGCTCAGAATACTATTCTACAGTAATAGATAACAAAAATAAAAATCCTTGGGTACTGTTTAGAACAGTGGCTAAATTAACAAATGGAAATTCAGATATACAGTGCAAAATACCAACTTATATTAGCAGTAAAGACTTTATGAACTTCTTCAATGAGAAAATTAAAAATATAAGATCCCAGATCTCAGCATTACAGTACAAACCAAATACTAGCTTAACAGACCCTGCCTCACATTGCATTCAGCACTTCAGTAATTTTAATCATGTAACTGATCAGGAAATCTTAACATTAATTTCTAAAATGAAGCCCACTACTTGTTCCCTAGATCCAGTGCCAACAAAACGAGTAAAAAGTGCAATGGACGTTCTTACAGCGCCTATTCTAACCATTATCAATAGTTCATTATTGCAATGCACAGTATCTGATGCACTAAAAGTGTCAGTCATTAAACCACTACTTAAAAAGTCAGACCTAGACCCACACATACTAAATAAGTATAGGCATATTTCAGATTTACCCTTTCTCTCTAAAAGACTAGAAAAAGTAGTCGTCAATCAGCTTCAGTCACACCTTACGCATTACAATTTATTTGAGAAATTCCAGTCTGGTTTCCCCACTGGTCATAGTACAGAAACAGCACTAATGCGGGTTGTAAACAGCATTCTGATATCCTCCGATGAAGGAAACTCCACTGTAATAATGTTGTTAGATTTGTGCAGCATTTGACACTATCGACCATTCTATTTTACTGCACAGGCTAGAAAATGATGTTGGGCTTACAGGCACTATGCTCGCTTGGTTTAGTTCTTATTTATCAAATCGATTCAAATTTGTACAGAAATGCGCTGACAGTACTCCATCATTATACACAGAAGTGAGATATGGTGTCCCGCAGGGCTTAGTACTGGGACCTTTACTATTCTCAATTTACATGCTTCCACTGGGATCTATCATTAGGAAACACCCAGTTATACCTTTCATTTAGATCAAATGAAGTTTATCTGATGTTGTATTTAATTAGTTGTGTTAGTGAATTAAAGGAATGGATGGATGAGAACTACTTGTCTTTAAACATAGGTAAAACAGAGATGTTAATTGTTGGAGGAAATGACGCTGATCACAACAATATTCTGTCATCATTTAACTCAGTTGGAATCCCAATTAATTTTACTGAATCAGGCGCTTTCTAAATAAACAGGATTATGAGAAATTAATTCATGCATTTATTTCTAGTAGGATTGACTACTGCAATGCTGTGTTCACTGGATGTTCAAACTGTTCTTTATACAGCCTCCAGTTAATCCAAAATGCTGCTACAAAAATTATTATAAGAAGAAGAAAATATAAACACATAACTGCAGTTCTTAAATCCTTACACTGGCTCCCGGTTAAGTTTAGGGCAGATTTCAAAATCCTCCTTTTAACATATAAAGCATTAAATGGCCAAGGTCCGGCTTACTTGTCTGAATTTATTGTGACTTACAAACCAGAGCGCACATTAAGATCTCAAGATGCTGGTCTGCTTATGATTCCAAGAATTAGTAAAATAACAGTGGGAGGTCGAGCTTTTAGTTTCAGGGCCCCTAAACTGTTGAATGGTCTGCCTGCTACAATAAGAGATGCCCCTTCGGTCTCAGCTTTTAAATCCTGACTGAAGACTCACTACTTCAGTTTAGCATACCCTGACTAGAGCTGCTGATTAACTGTACAGACTGCATCTCTGTTGTTAGTCATTAGCACTAAAACATAAGTAACATGATAGTTATAATTGGATACTAACCCTCACCTATTCTGTTTCTCTTCTCAGTACTCAAATGTGGCACTTGGTGCCATGGCCCACCTGCCAAGTTGTTTTGCCTGCCTAAAGTAAAGTCATCACTGATGGAGGATCGCAGGAATCGTGGGAAAGAGGGGTCCTTTCATCGGATTAGCACTATTTCAGCTGTGGAATAGCCAAATGGGGGAGGCAGCTTGACGGATGAGGTCTCCAGGACTCTAAACAAATCCAAATCATATTATGTGATATCATCTACTGTTAAAGTCTGCTCCATACTTCTAAAATTTTTATTTTTATACTGTATTGAGGATTTGTTCTGTTCTGTGTATTGTATTGTATTGTATTGACCCCCTTCTTTTTGACACCCACTGCATGCCCAACCTACCTGGAAAGGGGTCTCTCTTTGAACTGTCTTTCCCAAGGTTTCTTCCATTTTTAACCTACAAGGGTTTTTTTGGGAGTTTTATCTTGTCTTCTCAGAGAGTCAAGGCTGGGAGGCTGTCAAGAGGCAGGGCCTGTTAAAGCCCATTGCGGCACTTCTTGTGTGATTTTGGGCTATACAAAAAATAAATTGTATTGTATATCTTGAAAGGTATTTTAGATAACTCTAAAGGAGCAGGCATCTTATTTTAAGATATCTTAAAACAACATCCATTTTGAAATATCTCGAAACACATTCCCAAATATCTTAAAATAGTTTTCTGTCCACATTCATATTTCTCAGAATGCCTACAGATTATTCTTGGATATCTCAAAATGTATTTGAGATGCACAGGAATATACGTGTAGATATCGTGAACTGCATTTGTGATATCTTGAAATAATATCTTGCAAGGAACACTGCATTTTCACCAGGATCTCTTGTAATCTATTTGCGATATAAGGAAATGCATTTAAGACATTTTAAATTAGATTAGTTTTAGATATCTGTAACTCACTTTAAGATATTGTAGCTGCTTTTGCCAATAACGCATAATGCTTTTAAGATAATCTCTAAATATTAATTCAGCTTTCCATACCCAAGTGCACATTTGATATAAGTTGAAGAGTATTTGAGATATGTGAAAATGATATTCAGATACCTTGAAATAGTTCCCTTTATTTTTTTCGAGATATCTTAAAATAAATTGTGTGATTTCTTGAATAACATTTTAAGATCTCCCTAATAGATCAGAAATGTATTTTGAGGCTATTTTGAAGAAATTAACATGAGACTTTAAATTATGTTTTAGATACCTCAAATATGTGTCAGTATTAAGATATCTGAAACACATTTAAATAGATTTTATAATGACATGAAGTCTGATTAAAACATATGAAATTTTGGAATAACTCATTTTGAAATAGCTTGAATATAATGACAGATATATCACAGAGTTACTTTACGATATCACCAAATGTTTCAGAGATACATTTCACATCCAGTATGTCAGTTTAAGATATTTTGAAAAAGAGGTATTTTAAAACATCTATAGATGCTTATAGGATAACTCTAAATGCCAATTTAGCTTTCCATTAGAATGTGTGTACTGTTTTCTGGAAAACTGAGTCCCATCCTCAAGATTGTTGACATTTGTGATGATGCAAGGGATGGTTTTAATTATTATTAATCAAAACCCTTCATTAGAATACATTGTGAATGCTCCCAGTGGGATTCAAATTCTAGTACGCCATATGCCCTGCTGCCTTTCTGGGGAAATTTGTCATTTCTTTCCACCACCTTTCTTCTCTTATCTTTTGTAAGCAGGGACTGAACATTTTCTGACAGGTTTGAAAATTTAAAGGAAGTAATAAACTTCTGTCCAAAATCTTTAAGTATAACTAAAATCTGAAAACAAAATCAGCAGCATCTTACTACTCAGTAAACTAATACCACACAGGAAATTGCTAGCAAGAAAGGAAACTGTCAGACTTCAGCAAATTGTGAGAGGTAATAGGAAAGCTCACAAACAGTAAAATACAGTTTGTAATTGGATATAGAATTAGTCACAGTCTTTAGTCTGGATTGTAATTGGTATAGTACAGTACATAAAGTCAGGCATCTTCATTAACAGTACAAAAAACTCAAACATTATAAACAAACTAAATAACAGAACATAACCAATGTAAAAGAGCAACCTGTAGCTTAGAATAAATGTAAAGCTTGTTGTGCTTTTTTATACTTAATACGATTTGACTGTCACATTAGAAGTTGTCTAAATTGAATATAAATTATCCATTATGTTATAATACTAAGAGGTCATCAAGGGGCTTTAGCACACCTGATTACCCCCTGTCCCTGTGTTTTGGCATTAGCCAGATCCCCGTGTTGCCTCCCATGCGCGCATGTGTGAAAGTAGATACAAAATAACTGTTTTTTATTGGGTAGCCCCACTTCTACCCACCCAATACTTTGTCTTCAGTTAATTAAGGGTATTGCATCTTACCTCTAAATTCAGTCACTGAGGAGTCTGCATGAGTCTGTGTGGGGTTTCCTCCTACATAATCTGAGTTTGCTCACAGCGTATCAGCATGTTAATATAACTGGAGACTCTACACTGGCCATCTGTAGGTGTGTGTAGATGTGTCTTTGAGTGGGATGGGGGCCAATTTTAGGGTTAGTTCCTGCTTTGCCTCCACTGATGCTGGGTTAGATTCCAACTGTGACGACGCAGGTTCTCTTCAGGCTCCCACAATCCTGATGGGGGTCCTGAACCCAACACCATCGATAATGTCATCGAGATGAGCTGAGAAATGGGTACAAATCTCACATGAAGCCAGGGGATATATTCAAAAAAGTTTAAGTGCTTTTATTAAAACAATCATCAAAACAAAAAGTGCAAAAGTGCGATGTCCAAAGTTCAATAAATAAATAAATCCATAAAAACAGTATCTATTGGGGATAAAAACCGTCCAATAAATAAATCCATTAAAATCCGAGGTTACAATGTGCAGAACTTAAAAAGCAGAGTCTCTCTCGTCATTCTCAGATCCACCTCCGTCACTCTCTCCCCGGCTCACCATTACTCGCAGCTGGCGGATACCAACAACCACAAGCTCCTTCAGCTAACCTCCGTCTTGGCCCCCTTCCAGATGTCACTGCCAGACCGTCGAGGTCAGCTCTTCTCCCTTGATCTTCGCGCACCCGCAGTCGCTCCTCAGATCCCACGGGAGGACACCTCTCTGCTCACCCCACTCACTGGTTTACAGTGGGCTTAACTAGCCCCTAGAGCACAACTGACTAACGCTCCTATGCAGGGCCCCAACTCGTGGTGTCTCCTCACCCAAGGTGGCCAGATCGTCCTGCCTAGCTGCCATTCATTCACTAATGTTAACCTCAATTCATCAGCAGCGGAAGCAGAGAGCGGATCAGCGAAGGAAGCAGAGAGCGGATCAGCGAAGCGAAGCAGAGAGCGGATCAGCGAATGGAAGCAGAGAGCGGAAGCAGAGAGCGGATCAGCGAGCGGAAGCAGAGAGCGGAAGCAGAGAGCGGATCAGCGAGCGGAAGCAGAGAGCGGATCAGCGAGCGGAAGCAGAGAGCGGCGGCGTCTCCCACAGGCACGTAGCCCTTTGAAAGCACACGAGCAAGTTCACCTGAGATAAAGCCGGCAGCTGACCAGTAGAAATAACCGCAGTGAGAAATTAAAGTCGATCGCTTAGCGGGTGGTGGAAACTTAAAGCGACGGTGATTCAGCTCAACACGGAAAGCGCAGAAGCACCTATAAAACGGCAAAGATGACTTCAACATTTAATGTAAGTTCTATCTGCTCTCTGCCCATCGAGGGCACGCGTTTATATGTTGTGTGTCTTGCTGTATGTACAGCTCGGGTTTTCCGGCCGACAGTGCAGATAGCTTCCCCTGCCAAAAATGTTTAGTTAATTTAGAGTTGGTCGGGAAAATACGCGAATTGGAGGACCCGCTAGGAATCTGATAGCGATTAGGCAAACCGAAAATTGGATCGACTCGGTTTGTTTAGACAATTCGCTACATCTGATTCGCTTCAGTCTCTCCAGGTCCCACTGTAGTCAGTGCGAGGCCGAAATCAGCAGCACCAATTCAGCCACAGGGCAGTGGGTAACAGTAAGACGGGGTCTAAGAATCCAAAATTTAGTCCCCAGCACCCAGGTCACCAATTCGACCCAGAACAGGTTCTCAGCTCTCAGCAGCGCCTGTGGAAACTGAGAATAATAAAGTGCTCATAATTGGCGATTCCATAGTGCGGAATGTTAGAATTCCAAACTATGTTAAACCAGCAGTTAATGTTAAGTACCTCGCAGGGGCCAAGATTTCTGGCATAAAGGCCGCATTGGACCGTGTTGCCGACGATGAAGTATCTACCTTATTGCTGCATGTCGGCACTAATGATATTTATTTACAGCAATCTGAGGTATTAAAGCGAACTTCATCTCTATGCACCAAAGCTAAAACAAAATGTCGGAATTTAATTGTATCTGGTCCCTTACCAAGATTATATAGAGGGATGTGATTTATAGCAGATTGCATTCCTTTCACTGCTGGCTAGAAACCTGGTGTGCAAATAAAAGCATAGCATTTGTGAACAATTGGGATGATTTTTGGGAAAGGCCTGGATTTTTCAGAAGAGATGGTCTTCATCCTAACTGGAGGGGATCTTATGTATTATCCCAAAATATGGCAGCAAAACTGCCTGGTTGACTGATTAGAGCACCATCCAGGCCGCAGTCATGTGATCTTAAATCACAGGCTGTTGTTTATCCCACCTGTTATTTTCCTGAAGCTGTTACCCATAATCCCTGTTGTGGGGCATCCAGTAAATTTAGTCTTGATACAAACCATAAATTAATTGATAACCAAAAAATAAGGTGTATAATTAGACCAAGGGATAAAACCAGACACTCCACCAGGGGCATCTGTAATAGAAATTTAATTCAAATTAAAACAAAAATATATCAGCAGTTCAGAAAGAACCATGCAGTTTTAAATGCTGTTTATTGAACATTCGCTCTCTTGGCACTAAAGCTGTTTTGGTAAATGATATAATATTAAGTACAAAATCTGATCTGTGTCTTCTTACTGAAACCTGGCTTAGTAAATGTGACACTGTTCCCTAGCTGAGGCGTCACCAGATGGATACTGCTTCCTTCATAAGTCTAGAGATTCTGGTCGAGGAGGAGGCCTTGGAATAATTCATTGTAACAAAATGCAAATCACTCCTAAAAATTTAGGCAACTTTACATCCTTTGAGGCATTCATTTTAAATATTAAAACAGATTCCAACACAATTATAGTGCTAGTCTACAGACCACCAGGGCCATATTCATTGTTCATGACTGAATTTACACCTTCTGTCTGATTTGGCAATAAATTATGATCAGCGTAGTTCTGATGGGGGATTTTAATGTACACATCGATGTGGAAACTGACACTTTTAGCAAATGTTTTACTTATTTGTTAAATTCAGTAGGATTTTGTCAGATTGTCAAAGGTCCAACTCATAATCATAACCATACTTTAGATTTAATTATAACTTACAAAGTTGAAATTCAAAATTTAAATATTACTCCATTAAATGTAGTTATTTCCGATCACTTCTTAATTACGTTGATTTAGTTCTGCCCTATGCAGCGCTTTCGAGATTAAAACAAAGACAGTCGACATCTAGATTGTAATTCTGCTTCAAAATTTATAGATACCTTGAGTAAGTCGAGGTAATGTGGAAAACCATTTAGATCAGTTAACATCAAATGTAAGCGTGGAAAACAATTTAGATCAGCTAACATCACATTATAATGTGACCTTGAGAGATGCTCTGGACACAGTGGCTCCCCTTAAAACAAAAGTGATCAAAGCACATAGAAACTCTCCTGGTTTAATGAAAACACTCGAGCTCTTAAATTAGAGTGTAAAAACTGGAGCGCAGATGGAGAACAACAAAGCTACATGTCTTTCAAATTGCATGGACAGAGAGTGTTAATAAATATAAAAAGGCCCTCTTTAAAGCTCGCTCAGAATACTATTCTACATTAATAGATAGCAATAATAAAAATCTAGGGTACTTTTTTAGAGCAGTGGCTAAATTAACAAATGGGAATTCAGATCAACAGTGCAAAATACCAACAGATATTAGCAGTACAGACTTTATGAACTTCTTCAATGAGAAAATTAAAAATATAAGATCCCAGATCTCAGCATCACAGTACAAACCAAATACTAGCTTAGCAGACCCTGTCTCACATTGCATTCAGCACTTTAGTAATTTAATCCTGTAACTGAGCAGGAAGTCTTGCTTTAATTTGAAATGAAGCCCACTACTTGTTCCTAGATCCAGTGCCAACAAAACTAGTAAAAAGTGCAATGGATGTTCTTGTAGCACCAATTCTAAACATTATCAATAATTCATTATTGCATGGCACAGTACCTGATGCACTAAAAGTGTCAGTCATTAAACCATTACTTAAAAGTCAGACCTAGACCACACATACTAAATAACTATAGGCCTATTTCAAATTTACCATTCTCTCTAAAATACTAGAGAAAGTAGTAAGCCAGTCAGCTTCAGTCACACTTCACGATACAATTTATTTGAGAAATTCCAGTCTGGCTTTCGCACTGGTCATAGTACAGAAACGCACTAACACGGTTGTAAATGACATTCTGATATCCTCTGATGAAGGAAATTCCACTGTAATTATGTTGTTGGACTTAGGTGCAGCGTTTGACACCATTGACCATTGATTTTACTCCACAGGCTAGAAAAGCGATGTTGGGCTTACAGGCCCGTGCTCGCTTGGTTCAATTCTTATTTATCAAATCGATTCCAGTATGTACAGAAATGTGCTGACAGTACTCCATCATATACACAGAAGTTGAATATGGTCCGCAGGATCAGTACTGGGACCTTTACTGTTTTCACTTTACATAGCTTCCACTGGGATCTCTCATTAGGAAACATAATGTTAATTTTCACTTCAGTATGCAGATGACACCAGTTATACCTTTCATTTAAATCAAATGAAGTTTCTCCGATGTTGTCTTTAATTAGTTGTGTTAGTGAATTAAAAGAATGGATGAATGAGAACTACTTGTCTTTAAATACAGATAAAACAGAGATGTTAATTGTTGGAGGGAATGCGCTGATCACAGCAATATTTTGTCGTCATTTAACTCAGTTGGAATCCCAATTAATTTTACAGAATCAGCCCTAATCTAGGAGTTATCTTTGACTCTAACATGTCATTTAAAGCGCATATTACAAAGTAAGCCCAAAACCTGTTTTTTCCATCTTAAAATATTAGGAAATTAAGGCGCTTTCTAAATAAACAGGATTGTGAGAAATTAATTCATGCATTTATCTCTAGTAGGATTGACTACTGCAATCGGTGTTCACTGGCTGTTCAAACTGTTCTCTATACAGCCTCCAGTTAATCAAAAATGCGCTGCAAGAATTATTACAAGAACAAGAAAATATGAGCAGATAACCCCAGTTCTTAAATCTTTACACTGGCTCCCAGTTAAATTTGGCAGATTTCAAAATCCTCCTTTTAACATATAAAGCATTAAACTGCCAAGGTCCAGCTTACTTGTCTGAACTTATCATGACTTACAAACCTGAGCGCACATTAAGATCTCAAGATGCTGGCCTGTTAGGATTCCAAGGATTAATAAAATAACAGTGGGAGGTCGAGCTTTTAGTTACAGGGCCCTAAACTGTGGAATGGTCTTCCTGCTTCCATAAGAGATGCCCCTCGGTCTCAGCCTTTAAATCCGGCTGAAGACTCACTACTTCAGTTTAGCATATCCTGACTAGAGCTGCTGATTAACTGTACAGACTGCATCTCTGTTGTTAGTCATTAGCACTGTAACATAAGTAACATGAATAATTATATTTGAATACTAACCCTCACCTATTCTGTTTCTTTTCTCGGTACCTAAATGTGGCCATTGGTGCCACGGCCCACCTGCCAAGTTGTTTGCCTGCCTATGGTAAAGTCATCCCTGATGGAGGGATCACAGGAATCATGGGAAAGAGGGTCCTTTCATGAGACAATGTTTCAGCCGTGGCATGGCCAAATGGAGATGCAGCTAGATGGATGAGTCTCTCGGACTCTAAAATATGAAACCTAATTATGTCATATCATCTACTGTTAAACCGTAATTCTAAAATTTTTATTATGCTGTCTTAAGGAATTGTTCTGTTGTGTATATTGTATTGTATTGACCCCTACTTTTGACACCACTGCCGCCCAACCTACCTGGAAAGGGTCTCTCTTTGAACTGCCTTTCCGAGGTTTCTTCCATTTTCCTACAAGGTTTTTATTGGGAGTTTTCCTTGTCTTCTCAGAGAGTCAAGGCTGGGGGCTGTCAAAGGCAGGGCCTGTTAAAGCCATTGGGCACTTCCTGTGTGATTTTGGGCTATACAAAAATAAACTGTATTGTATTGTATTGTACTTAACCTCCAGCGATCTCTCATACATTGATCTCTTTCCCTCTCTCTCTCTCTGGTTCAGCCCGTACATATACACCTCCACGGGTGCCTCCTAGGCGCAGCTGCTAATCACACACCACAGGAAGCCAATGAGGCAATCAAGAACACCACACCCACACGTGCAGGTGCACTCTCCAATTACCTCACTAACTCCCCAGCGGTTGTGCGATCGCCACGGAGACGCCATGGCTATAGAGATTTTAAAAAACCCGGCCCTTTTTCTTGAAGCCGCAGACCCGCTATACCACACCAACTATGAACTGAACAAAGTAGGTAAAGTTAGTGAATTAATAAAAAATCACTTTATTCTAAAATGTATTTTACCTCAGTGTGAAAATATATGAAAATTATGTTCATTTTTAATAAGAACAAATAACAATGACATTTTCACTTCCTGAATTCTTCCACAGACCAACAACAACAAAATATTAAATTCAACATCAGACAGTGTTTACCATATCATGTACAAGGAAGTCTCAGGTAGCTGAGTAGTCTTTTGACTTGTAGTTACAAATGTTCTCTGAATTGTGTGGTGTGAATGCTAAGGTCTTGTACTGTTTGCCAAAATGGGGAGGGAGAAAAGTGACAGACCTTTAATAGTACCTCAAATTAACAAGTTCTGAACAGAAAGTATCATATCAATAATATTCTTGCCT
>NW_024381065.1:0-6737 GCF_016835505.1 Polypterus senegalus | reverse complement strand
AAAGTTATGCCCACATTTCCACCTAATTTTTATATAGCTGGCACATAACGGACTGATTCAAAATGTTTGTAAGTTTAAAGTGCTGCAATCAAAAGCGTTTTTAACAATATGCTTCTCATGAGTGTTTTATCATTATTTCTATATTAAAAAGTAGAAAATGGTCTGATACACCAATATCATGATCTGTTTATATCAACTTTCAGTCCTTTAGTAATCACTAAGTCTAATGTATGACCTGCTTTATGTGTAGGCTGATTTATGAGTTGTCTCAAATCAAAAGAGTCCAGGAGGTTTAAATTCTTTTACTTTTAGATCACACTGATTATCTATATGAAAATTAAAGTCGCCAACTATTAGGAGTGTGTCATAGTTAGTAATTAAAATTGACATTAAGTCAGAGAATTCCTCAAAACAGCGTATATTTAGGAGGTCTATACGCGATAGTACTAGAACTGAGAATCTCCATGAATACGCGGAAACTCTAAGGACTTGAACTTACAAAACTGACATCTTTACATTTAATCGGCTCGAGTAAATGTTAGCTAATCCGCCCCTTTTCCTGGCGGTTTGCATGAGTAAAACTGTAATCCAGGCGCAGATTCGATTAAAACTGCGCACATAAATATACTTTGTGCTGGGTGCAAGGAGTCACAGAAAAATTATGTCAGGTTTGGAGACACATGCGGAAAATATTTGCTAAGTCACAGCCCTGCTGACATGATGGCTGTGAATTTCAATGAGAGGTTGTTACGCTTGAATAATGAGCGAAGGGTTGAATATGATGCAACCAGTCATCAAACAAAAGGTAAGCATGCAAACATTTAAAATTCATCTGCCCATCATATAGGTTCCCTTATAAGATATCTGTGCTCTGTGGAATTCAGTTGTCCTTCTGATTTCGCAGCAGGCACACTAAGTATGATTGTCACCAATCTCCTTGTGTTGTCGCAACTTTGATGCCATTTCTTCTTTTGATTTACGCAAACTCATGCAAATGCCGACCTGTTTGTCAGTAAACATGTATGAGCAGTCACCTTCCTGCTGTTTCGTCACACACAGCAATGTGAAGAAGTGTGTGTTTTAAGGTTGCAAGTGCATTACTGTCATTTTACTGGGCTGCTCTGTGATTAACAGCAGAATAGTAAACTTTATTTAAAAAAATGCCACTTTGTTAGCTGTTACTACAGTCGTTTGGCATGCACGCTATGTGTTCTATTACCAATAAATTCTTCAACTGGAGCTCGTCAACAAAGAAACATGAAAGATAAGATATAGTAAAAATAATAGTAAATATGATTCATATTTCTACTTGACACACAAGAGTTCTGTACAAAGACATTTTAAAGATAAATCATTAAAATAAATTCACTAATCCACTTTCATACGCTATATGTGGTGCCTGTAAACATTTACTCAGGTAGTTTTATTCTGGGGAAAAACAATCTCCACAGGATAGGTGTTGCTGTGGAACTCAAATTTAACCTCATATGTCATATGTGTGATTAAAACCATGCAGAATGAAATAGTTTAAGTTCTATGAAAAAAATCCCTTGCCTGTTGTGACCACCCCTTTAAATTGGGGGATTATCTCATACTTCAGAAGGGAAACACATGTTATTGCTAACACTGTGCAGTTTTGGATTTTATGCACTTTGAGATGTTTCTGGTCAGATGTCAGCAAAATGTTTATTTTGATTTCAAAAATTTAAAACATGTGCTACTATCTCAGATTCTGCTCAGTTATAGCTTTTATTTATTTATTTTGTATTGTGGTCCATGGCCGGCTTTGTATTCCGCCAATACCTCCAGGCACGCCAGAGGACCCTCACAGCAGCATGGAAGGTCTCGAATTCCAGCAGACCATGGGGGCCACCAGGCCGCAGTAGGGAGGCTTGGGAGTGTATTGCCCTATGCCCCGGAGTACTTCCAAGTCACATGAGCGGAAGGATGATGTACTTCGGGTGAAAAAAGGACTTTATCTGACCCGGAAGTGATAAGGAATTATGGACTGAAGGATGAGAAACACTTCCGGGTTAGGAACTATAAAGGACCATGGGAACTCCCAGACAATGAGCTGAGCTGGGTGGTAGAAGGGAAAGCGTCTGGGAGTCGGAGATTGTATTGTGATTTATTATTGTGGTTAATGAATAGTGTGGAGTGGAGGTGCTTAGTGCACATTATTATAATAAAAATAATTATTGTAGCACTTTTACCTGGTGTTTGGCATGGTACCTGAGGGTTCAAGGGAGCGACTGCGTCCCCTACTGCTACAGTATACATTGTTGATGTGCTTGTAGATGTGACCACATTTAAAAGGGAAACAATGAATATGCATGTTTTTAAACACATTCATTTGATTATGTTATGCAATTAAAATTTGTTATTACCTTCTGCTTACTGGCTGCTGAAAATGTCTGGCCCAGGTAAATTTCTTTGTTTGAAATCTGGCCCAACTGAATTTGTAATTGAATATCCTCGTATAGATGTTCTTGAAGTCATGCAGTGCCACCAGTGAAGCGTTCAACTGAGTGCAATTCTCTTGGTATAGCCTCATGGTTTTGCTGTGTACTGTTTTCAAACCAGGCCATAATACTTTCTGTCAGAATAGTTTCAATGATGTAGAAGTTCTTTAGTAATTGGGGCAGTTTATATCCCTGCAGTGATAAATATATCATTCATGCCATCTTTACCAAGGTGTCAAGTGTTTGGACCAATTACTTCCTCTGTGATATGGACACCAAGGTATTGAAACTGTCCACTTTCTCCACCTGAATACTGTTATTACTGTGGTAGCCAAGTACTTTCTCCAAAAGTCCAACAATCAGCTTCTTTTTCTTGCTCACATTCAGGAGAAGGCTGTTGTCCTGACACCAATTTGACAGACTCTTCACTTCTTCCAATTAAGCCTACTCATTGCTGTTAGATTTCAGGCTTATCACTGTTATTTAAATATATGATGACATATTGTTTTCAGTTGTTACAAATTCAAATAAAGCACATTATTTTTTGGCATCCTTTTTGACTTGGTTCTAAAGAAAATATACACTATAAATCACAATTGCTTTAAATTTGCAAGTCATTTATTTAATTGCATGAGCTGAACTTGATGCTACTTAAATAAATCAGCACTGCAAATTATACATAGTTAACATTACTTTCTTAATAGTGTCCTCCCAAAGGAACAAATGAGTGGTTTATTTATCAGTATTCCTACTGGTTTTATTATAAACACTAGAGTGAAATTTCAACTTAAACCAATCCTTTAAATGTAGACTCTTCTGAAAAAACACCTGTCTCTCCTGTTAAAAGGCTGATATTTTCCTTCATAACACAAATAAACACTTTTTTTTTAATTATGATTAAGACATTAAAAATACTAGCTAATTTAAATTCGTAAATGGACAGCCAGAAATACTTTAGATGAAAAGTTATTTGTAAGAGTCGTATGTTTGATATGACTTCTCCCAGCTGGAAACTATTTGCTTGATGAGGAAATAATGTTCATTGAAACTAGTTTTAAAGGTCTTTCTTATCTGTAAGGTCTCAAAGTAAATATGTAACCTAGAATTGAGATTAACAAACTAAGGGTGCTTTCACACCTATAGTTCGATTGCTTTAGTCCGCACCAGTTAGAAAAATGTTACAATGTAGTAAACAGACGTGGGTATGGTTTGCTTTCACATATGCCCCGAGTTCTAACGAACCAAAATAGACTGGAAGTCCATCGGCACCAGGGAAACTTGTCTTTCTCTTTTCAGAACTTCCGTCTTGCTAAGTGCATCACGACTTCTATATACTTCGCCCAAAGTTTTTGTCTTAATACGGCATTGTTCAACTGTCGAGGATAGCCTTTCTCCCTTAGCTGCTTACTGAACAGCGCTAAATGCAGCTGTTTTTATGTGTCGTGGACAGTTGCTTTTGGATATGCTCATCGACCATATATCTATGAGGCATTAATTTTTGAACTCCACGTTTCTCCAGAGTTTGATTTCATTGCGAGCAGATAGCTTGAAAAATTTAATGGAGTCAACAGGAAGTAAAGAATTTACCCACAACCCCGTATTTCTTATACCCAAAGTGCATTAAACATACCATTTCGTCAGATTTGGTTTGGTTGCTTTACACCAGCGAACCGTACTAAAGTAGAAGCGGATAAGCGGTCGAGACCACCTTCAGGCAGGTCTCGGATCGGATTGATTTAGTCGCGCACAAAGTGACGAGATTGCATTCACATCGCAAACAAACCGAACCAATGGACCAAACACGTTTGGTGCGCACCAAATGACTGTAAATCAACTTTTCTCACCTTTCCACTTCCCAACAGTCTTACCTTCTACCCTGAAAAAATTGGTAAATAATACAGTGTCCCATCCCTATTACTGAAACATAACAAAGATCACTTAAGTTTAAATCCATTTGAACACACTTGAATCATTTACTGTATAAATAACCATTCTTTGACATGTTAACTAAACAGAGAAAAAGCAACATTCACAAAGCCCTCTTAATTGAACTGAGAATCAGTGGTCTAGTGCCTATTTCTACATCATCAGAAGCTAAGCAAACCCTGAACAGGGTGCTAGACCATCCAGGATCCATCTCATATCCACACTCACAAAGGGCTGATTGGCACCTTAATAACACCTACTTAGGAACGTAAACTCCACACAGATGACAATGGATGTATGATTTGAACATAGGACACAAGACCCATGAAGCAGTAGTGCTAAGTACTGCAGCACCAGTAATAATAATAGCAAAACATAGAACAATTAAAATATTAACAATTTTTTCAATCTGGCCAGCTGGATAGCTAATTTTTCCATGCACATTCAGTTATTTAAAAATCAATCCTAAATGACACAGGCACCCAAAGTAATAATTCTATTGCAGGTGAAACATGTTTAAGTGGCCTCTTTTTGGTTGTGATCTTTTTGGTTGTGATCCTTGCTAATGAATATTATGAAATACAGAATTAGTACACATAAAGACAGATTTGTTAAAATGTATAAAAAACAAAGTAAAAACTGATTAACATACATTTAATCTGACAATATATGTCCCTTAATTAATTGTTCAAATATGGGCAGTTGACAACAAGAAAAATAAACCTCTGGGGTCTATGGTCAGTTTTAAGAAAGAGCATCAAAGACACAAATCAGACACAGTCAGAGTCCGAAGATCTCAGCCAAATAATTGCTGACCACCTACTGGGCATTTTATAATAAAGTCAATGCTGGGGCATCTAATCTGATGACAGGATCTTTCCATCCAATAATTCCAATGTTTCCATGGACAGGAGAACAGTTTGCAGCAGAAGCGGTGGCACCAAGTGGCACATTGAAATACTGGCAAGTAGTAGTTTATATATATAGTATTACTAGATTTTTATTTTTACAACCCAGCCAGGGGATGCACAAACCAGTGTGTTTCTTCGTGCGGTCCCAAGCCGGATAAATGGGATGGTTACATCAGGAAGGGCATCTGGTGTAAAATTTTGCCAAATCAATATGCAGACAACAATACAAATTTCCATACCCGGATCAGTCAAGCCCCGGGTTAACAATGACTGGAGCTACTATTGTCCAAAAAGAAGGAGAAAGAAGAGGGTAAGATGTGTCTGGAGGCAGGAGGAGAGGAGGAAAGTAAAGAGAGTGGAACTGAGGGTAGGAACTTTGAATGTTGGCAGTATGACTGGTAAGGGGAAAGAGTTAGCAGATATGATGGAGAGAAGGAAGGTTAATATATTGTGCATACAAGTGACTAAATGGAAGGGAGTAAGGCTTGGTGGATCGGAGGTGGTACAAATTGTTCTGTCATGGTGTGGATGGAAGGAGAAATGGGGTAGGGGTTATTCTGAAGAAACAGTATGTCAAGAGTGTTTTGGAAGTGAAAAGAGTGTCAGACAGAGTAATGATTATAAAGATGGAAATTGGAGCTGTGATGATGAATGTTGTTAGTACATATGCCCTGTAAGTTGGGTGGCGATGGAGGAGAAAGAAGATTTTTGGAGAGAGTTGGAAGAAGTGATGAACAGTGTACTCATGGGACAAAAAGTGGTGATTGGAGTGGATTTCAATGGACATGTTGGTGAAGGGAACAGAGGGGACAAGGAGGTGATGGGTAGGTATGGTGTCAAGGAGAGGATTGAAGAAGGTCAGATGATAGTGGAAATGGCCAAAAGGATGGACATGGCTGTGGTGAATGCATATTTTAAGGAGAGGAAGGAGCATAGGGTTCGTCAAAGAGTGGAGGAAGAATGCGCAGGTAGATTACCTCCTATGCAAAAGAGTCAATCTGAAGGAGAGTGAAGACTGCAAAGTGGTGGCAGGGAAAGTGTAGTTAAGCAACATAGGATATTGGTCTGTAGGATAACGTTGGTAGGAAGAAGTGAGACAGAGCCAAGGATCAAATGGTGAAATTTGAAAAAAAGATGCAAGGTTGAATTAGAGAATGTGAGACAGGCACTGGGTGGTAGTATTATTCAGACAGTTGGAAACTAAAACATAATAAGTAAGGGTGACAGCAGAAGAGGCTGGATGACATCTGGAAGAGGAAGGAGGAAAAGAAATGATGGAGTACAGGAAAGTATAAGAAGAAAAGGATGCAAAGAAGAAATGGGATGTCAAAGAGATACAGAGTAGACAAGCAAATAAGCGCAAGGTTTAGAAGTGGCGAGCAAAGAAAGGTATGATGAGTGTATGAAAGGTTGGACAGTAAGGAGGAAAAGGACCTGT
>NW_024381064.1:0-5000 GCF_016835505.1 Polypterus senegalus | reverse complement strand
GCCAAACAAAGATGCTAACAGCTTTTGGAGGTTTAAGTGAAAAGGTTGTGACTTGCACAGGCAAGCAGAGAAAGAGACTGCTGGCAGCGGTGGGATTCGAACCCACGCCTCCTGAGAGACTGGAACCTGAATCCAGCGCCTTAGACCGCTCAGCCACACTACCAAACGCGGAAAAGTTTGCCGCTCTGTGTCGAGGAAATCAGGTGGATTCAATGGGCCACGTACACAAAACTTTCTGCCTCTTTGTTGTTCTGAAATGCATTCCACAATGCAGCAGCAGCAACAACAACAACAACAACAACAACAACAACAACAACAACAACAACAACAAAAAGCCTGACCTTCAAGAGAACTTGTGAAACTTTTCATTTCCTCCTTTGGCAAGCTTCTTTGGTCAAGGTTAACTCCAAAGATGGCAGTGGTGGGATTCGAACCCACGCCTCCTGAGAGACTGGAGCCTTAATCCAGCGCCTTAGACCGCTCGGCCACACTACCGCTCTGTTGGGGGTCTCTCACACGCAACTGAATATCTCTATTACAACCCAGGCACCAACCCTACTACTACTACTACAACATTGCTTACTTGGGCAAGTTACGAACCAGTGGTTTCTCTTCCAAGTGAACGCTGGCGATTTATCTTCAGGGTCCCATCCCACAGGCCTCTTGATTACTGTCCGTCGCATAACCTGACGGCATTTTAAGGCACTAAACCTTGGGGGAAAAACGAAAACCACCTCCTCTCTTAAAGAGACGGTACTCTTGCATCACCTGGCAGCGGTGGGATTCGAACCCACGCCTCCTGAGAGACTGGAGCCTAAATCCAGCGCCTTAGACCGCTCGGCCACACTACCTTACCGTGTGTGACTTGTCTTTGATGACAGCGTAAGGTATCGAAGGGTCTAAGTGTGGCCAAACAAAGAGCTAACAG
Source organism: Polypterus senegalus (assembly GCF_016835505.1). Classification (NCBI taxonomy): domain Eukaryota; kingdom Metazoa; phylum Chordata; class Cladistia; order Polypteriformes; family Polypteridae; genus Polypterus; species Polypterus senegalus. The sequence goes on along the minus strand of NW_024381064.1, from coordinate 4,072 downwards.
CTTTTGGAGGTTTAAGTGAAAAGGTTGTGACTTGCACAGGCAAGCAGAGAAAGAGACTGCTGGCAGCGGTGGGATTCGAACCCACGCCTCCTGAGAGACTGGAACCTGAATCCAGCGCCTTAGACCGCTCGGCCACACTACCAAACGCGGAAAAGTTTGCCGCTCTGTGTCGAGGAAATCAGGTGGATTCAATGGGCCACGTACACAAAACTTTCTGCCTCTTTGTTGTTCTGAAATGCATTCCACAATGCAGCAGCAACAACAACAACGCCTGACCTTCAAGAGAACTTGTGAAACTTCTTGCATCTTCCAAGTGAACGCTGGCGATTTATCTTCAGGGTCCCATCCCACAGGCCTCTTGATTACTGTCCGTCGCATAACCTGACGGCATTTTAAGGCACTAAACCTTGGGGGAAAAACGAAAACCACCTCCTCTCTTAAAGAAGTTTGCGACGGTACTTTGGTCTTGCATCACCTGGCAGTGGTGGGATTCAACCCACGCCTCCTGAGAGACTGGAGCCTTAATCCAGCTTCTTTGGTCTTAATTCAACCCACGCCTCCTGAGAGACTGGAGCCTTAATCCAGCCCACTAACCTGACGGCATTTTAAGGCACTAAACCTTGGGGGAAAAACGAAAACCACCTCCTCTCTTAAAGAGACGGTACTCTTGCATCACCTGGCAGCGGTGGGATTGAACCCACGCCTCCTGAGAGACTGGAGCCTAAATCCAGCGCCTTAGACCAGCTCGGCCACACTACCTTACCTGTGTGACTTGTCTTTCAATCCAGCGCCTTAGACCGCTCGCCACACTACCTTACTGTGTGACTTGTCTTTGATGACAGCGTAAGGTATCGAAGACAAAAGGGTTGCAGCAAGGAAACCCTTTCTTGAGTCCCCAACCGAAGCGAAGTACGCGGTTGCACTCCTTGGGAAAACCTCCTTTCAGAGTAAATACAGCGCGGAACTACCCTCTGAAAATTCAACCATAGACCGCCATCAAAGGAAATTGACCCTGTGCTGGAAACATTTCAATGCAAAAAATTTTTAGGTTTCGATAAATGCCTTAAGCGGAAACGACTCACTTAGGGAACTCCGGGTTGGTTTCAAAATTATCCTTTAAAACCTGCCAATTCACCCAAGCTTTGGGCCTCACGCCTAGTCTCCTCAACACCTTTGCCACTACGCCTATGGCTTAGCCAAACTCGAAGCCCCAAAGGGCCTACTCTTACTGGTCTTGACCGGCTCCGGATTGCCCCAAGGCGGCAAACCACCCTTAAAGTCCTCCTACCTGGGATTGGCTACCTGGCAAAAAGAAATTCTTAAAGATTGACTCCCAAAGGAAAACCTTCCGGACTGCCAGACTGAGTCAGCGTCATTCGGAAACAAAGATGCTAACAGCTTTTGGAGGTTTAAGTGAAAAGGTTGTGACTTGCACAGGCAAGCAGAGAAAGAGACTGCTGGCAGCGGTGGGATTCGAACCCACGCCTCCTGAGAGACTGGAACCTGAATCCAGCGCCTTAGACCGCTCGGCCACACTACCAAACGCGGAAAAGTTTGCCGCTCTGTGTCGAGGAAATCAGGTGGATTCAATGGGCCACGTACACAAAACTTTCTGCCTCTTTGTTGTTCTGAAATGCATTCCACAATGCAGCAGCAACAACAACAACAACAGAAAAAGCCTGACCTTCAAGAGAACTTGTGAAACTTTTTCATTTCCTCCTTTGGCAAGCTTCTTTGGTCAAGGTTAACTCCAAAGATGGCAGTGGTGGGATTCGAACCCACGCCTCCTGAGAGACTGGAGCCTTAATCCAGCGCCTTAGACCGCTCGGCCACACTACCTTACCGTGTGTGACTTGTCTTTGATGACAGCGTAAGGTATCGAAGGGTCTAAGTGTGGCCAAACAAAGATGCTAACAGCTTTTGGAGGTTTAAGTGAAAAGGTTGTGACTTGCACAGGCAAGCAGAGAAAGAGACTGCTGGCAGCGGTGGGATTCGAACCCACGCCTCCTGAGAGACTGGAACCTGAATCCAGCGCCTTAGACCACTCGGCCACACTACCAAACGCGGAAAACTTTGCCGCTCTGTGTCGAGGAAATCAGGTGGATTCAATGGGCCACGTACACAAAACTTTCTGCCTCTTTGTTGTTCTGAAATGCATTCCACAATGCAGCAGCACAACAACAACGCCTGACCTTCAAGAGAACTTGTGAAACTTTTTCATTTCCTCCTTTGGCAAGCTTCTTTGGTCAAGGTTAACTCCAAAGATGGCAGTGGTGGGATTCGAACCCACGCCTCCTGAGAGACTGGAACCTGAATCCAGCGCCTTAGACCGCTCGGCCACACTACCAAACGCAGAAAAGTTTGCCGCTCTGTGTCGAGGAAATCAGGTTGATTCAATGGGCCACGTACACAAAACTTTCTGCCTCTTTGTTGTTCTGAAATGCATTCCACAATGCAGCAGCAGCAACAACAACAACAGAAAAAGCCTGACCTTCAAGAGAACTTGTGAAACTTTTTCATTTGGGTAGTCCCCCATGACTATAATATTCCAGTGTAAGCTTGCCTTTTAAGTATTATTCAAAAAGATGCGTTTTGAAGTTAGCCTTTTAGAAATGTTTTGTTGTTACAATAAAATCATGTGTATATAGTATTTATGGTAGTAAACCAAATGAAATGATGATGGTGATGTAGTTATGAAATACCCTATGAATAGCTTCCTGAAAGTTATATATAGTTTTGTCCTATCATGATGCTGATTTATATGTGAAGCTGTTGTGTGCGCTCCCAGACAAAGGTGTTTTCCATCCCAGATGAAATCACACAAACAAACAAGCAAAGTATAGTATAGCAAAGTATAAATTTTGCAGTCCTGCAGTCCAATGAGTGTAATCCAATTACGCAGGGAAGCACTGAAACAAAAAGACACTACAAATTGCTATGCTGCCAGCTTCTTATGACTCACTTTTAAAGCTAGCGCCCTCATCTTTCACCCATTGGTGCCCATGCAGCACTCTCCGGGAGTTGTTGGGATTTGGAGTCCATTTAAGTAACGCTGCTATAGTGACATCTGTGGTTTTCTGCAATAGATGGCAAAACTTGCAAAATAATTTCCATTTAATTAATAATGACAAACGCAAGAATAGGCTTAACCACGAACTGCAAAACCATGAATCGCAAGGGCCAACCTGCATACTACAATGTCATGTACTGTATGCAGTTACAAACTTAGTAGTTAAAAACGTAAGCCAAACAAGCTTATAGTGGCTCAATAGCTTCCACAGAAACCAGAGTCCAAGTCAAGTGATGCAAAATACCACCAACGGTTATGCTATTATAAAAGCTGTTGGTTATCAAACAGGACAGTGCTATAACGGCATATTTAATATACAGCTTGTATGATACGAATGCATTATTTAATTATACATTTGTGATTTTTCTTTTTTTTTTTTACTGCTGCCAGCCAGAACTTCGATGAATCAAAAGAACCCATTTACTTAATGATTCGTTCAAAAGAATCAAATCAGTGAATTGAATTGATATGGTAACACTTAAATTATTGTATTTTCTATTTATTTATTGCAAACTGTACACACATTATTTAAAAACCATATGGCCTATGATGCATAGTTTAACAAAAATAGCTTCTCTCTCACTTAGCTGTTTTTCTGTCCATAGGTAGACAACTCCCCAAAATTGCACTGACGTTACATGCTGAGGTTCTGCAAACATCTGCTTCTTGAAACGTCTCAGAGCATGTGTTCTCTCCATCTCTCCCTTCTATTAGATCAACCAAAAACAAGGCACTAATTTTTGCAAAGGTTTCTTATTTATGTTCTCGTTTAAGTCCAACCCATCCATATCGAACCCGTATGTCACTAATGAGCCTCTAATTCCACCTACCTGAAGCGTTCAGTTTTCTATTAAACTTATGACATGGTCTTAACCAATTAGTCAATGTACACAGGCACCAGCATTTCAAGAAGTTAAGTGCTGTTGTAAATTGTGTAAAATCCATAACATCGCATATATAGACTTGACAAGAGTTGTTTTGCATTTTCATTTAAGCTTAACA